>NW_025190437.1:0-807 GCF_004010195.1 Chiloscyllium plagiosum
CGCTACAGTGTGGAAACAGGCCCTTTGGCCCAGCTCATCCACACTGACCCGTCGAAGAGTAACCCACCCAGACCCAATTCCCTGCTATCCTACGTTTACCACTGATTAACGCCCCTAACTAACACATCCCTGGGCACTATGGACAATTTAGCATGGACAATTCACCTAATATCCACATCGTTGGACTGTGGGTGGAAACCAGAGCACCCGGTGGAAACCCAGGCAAACACGGCGAGAATGTGAAACTCCACACAGACAGTCGCCCGAGGGTGGAATCGAGCCTGGGTGCCTGGCACAGTGAGGCACCAGTGCAAACCACTGAGTTTTATGATTAGATTCTTATAATACCTCCCTCTGCTGGCCTCCCCACACCACTGCATCAGTGACACAGTTTTTAACTCTCTGAGAGGATAAAATTCCTTTGCTGTGAATCTCTCAAATTGCATGGCCGTTTCATTTTTCAAATAATATCTTTGGAAGCACAGAACAGTTTTGTCTAATACTAAGCAATGTTGTTTCTGCGTCATTACCAACACCAATGAGCCTTTTTCGGGACTTTTCAATAATTTCTCACGTAAATTTTAAGCATTGCAAGTCACAGAATGAGAAATAAATTCACCTCATCTCCTGACAAAATGGTTCACTCAGGGGTGAGCATTTCCATTCTGACAGGCCCAAGCATATTTGCAACCCTCCAGCTACCAGCATTGTTTGTGTGTGTTGGGGTGGGGGGAGGTGTATGTGTTGAAGGTGCTGTCAGTTTGGATGGTGATGTGAGCTGCTGCCCTCTCTCCCACCCAGACTGAA
>NW_025190437.1:1990-3376 GCF_004010195.1 Chiloscyllium plagiosum
GCCTCTTAATTCCTGATTTAAAGTGAATCACTAGAAGATTCTGCAGGCAACAGGAGTATACTTAAGAGAGAAATTGGGAGCATAAAAAGGGGACATGTGATAACTTTGGTAAATAGAGTTAAGGAGAATCCAAAGAATTTCTACAAATACGTCAAGGACAAAAGAGTAACTGTGGAGCGAATAGGACATCCTTAAAGATCAGCAAGACTGCCCATGTGCAATACCACAGGAAATGGGGGAGATACTGGACCAATATTTTGTATCAGTATTTACCGAGCAGGAGGATATGGAAGCTAGAGAACTTGGGAAATAAGTAGTGACATCTAGGAAAGTGTCTGCATTACAGCGGAGCTGCTGGAGGTCTTAAAACGTGCAAAGGGAGGAAAATGTCCTGGCTTTTATTGGATGTACGCTAGAACTCTGTGGGAAGATATGGAAGTGATTGCTAGGCCCCTTGCTATCATCAATAGCCACAGGTAAAGTGCCAGAAGACTGGAGGTTGGGTAAATTGGTGCCACTACTTAAAGGATTTAGAAGGGTAATAAGGAAAAGCTAGTGACCCTGACGTCAGTGGTGGGTAAGTTGTTGGAAGGGCTTATGAGTCATCGGATTTTCACGCATTTTGAAAGGTAACGACTGATTAGGGATAGCCAACATCACTTTGTGCAAGGAATATTGTGTCTCACTGTCTTGACATATTTTTTTCAAGAAGCGATTAAAAAGATTAATTAAGATAGAATGGTGTATATTGTCGATATGGACTTCAGTAAGGCGTTGAATAACATTGTGCATGGTCATCTGTTTAACAAGGTTGGTTCATTTGGATGCAAAACTAGTTCAAAGGGAGGAGGCAGAGGGTGGTGGTAGAGAATTGCAATATCCTGGAAAAGGTTTGCATTACTCCCCATGTTGTGCAGATAGGCCTGTTTATGGAATATTCCTCTAGCACGGCTTGCACAGCTCTCCATCCCAGCCATTACCTTACCACAGTTTGTGGTGTCTGGGCTGGTTCTCTGAAGCAGATTCAGGATTTGAGGCAATGGACCATTCCAGCAGATCTGGAAATGTCTTTATTCTTTGTTTGCATTCTTGTGAATTGACCAACTGTTGTCTCATTTATCCAATTATTCCAATCCCTCCATCTCCTTATCCATATTTTCAGCAAGTTATCAGTTAATTAATTATTTGTTCTTTTTTTCTGTACCTTTCCCTGGCCTTAGTTTTTGACTCCCCCCTGTATCGATTTCTGGCATTGCGAAGCTCAGAAACAGTGAAATGGTGTGTTTCAGGCTGTTGTTCTCTTCCCGATGTGTCTCATGTGGTTCTCCATGGACGGGGTGTTCCAGCAGCTTTGACTCGCGTGTTTGGATCTTGATATGCGCCTGG
>NW_025190438.1:0-3376 GCF_004010195.1 Chiloscyllium plagiosum
TACTCCCCTCCCCCCGCCATGTGGGGAGGACTCTTAAAGATCTGGAGAGGACCAGAACGCCTCGTGTGGAGAACCTGAAACATCCACGTCCTACTGACCAGTTAAGGAGCAATATTCAGTGAAAGACAATTCTCAGTTGACACCCACTGGCAGTTCCAACAACAGTCACAACAATCCTTTCACTTCCAAAACAAACCCTCCAAAACAAGATACCTCATTGCACAGAGACGCAGACACAGAAATACACAGACGAACATACACAATACTTACAAGGAGATAGGCATACACATACGTATAAACACACAGAGACATATACAGTCACATACAAATAGACATAAATACAGATAGCAACATAGGCTGAAACACAGGCAGACAGATGTAGACACGGAAACACACAGATAACAAGCACACGGACGCACACACACGCAGGCACACACACACACACGCATACAGACACACACAAACAGAGGCACAGATACACACGCATACAGAGACACAAAAACACAGGCACACACACACACATATACAGATACACACACAAACACTTACTCGCATGCAGACATACAGAGGCACAGCAACAGTGTCATTAAGAACAAATCAATATGCTTTTGATTTGTAAGGGGATCATGGATTCCAGGGAGAAGGCAGAAGAATGAGGTCGAGGTACTAATAAGAAATTATTGAACGGAATTTCAGACTCGATAGGCTGAAAGGTCTCAATCAGCTCATTTCCTTAAAACTCCTGCGGTGTTATGCTATCAGGCATTCTCTTCCTGAGACAGCAGCAGAGACTGGGTGTGATACATATTTGATTGGAAAGGGTCAGTGGGAATGTGGGATAGATTTGGAGTCCGGAATGGTTTATCTTTATTCCTAATTATTCTGTCCGTATATCTGAAAACAGGTGGTGATTTGATGTTCAGTTAACACAGCTTTAAATTAACAATTGTCCCACAATGAAATAAGGACATCCCTTTCACTTTAGTCTTGTGCTACCTGTGGTGTCCTCATCCTCAGGGAACAGTGAAGACTTGGTTATAGAAGATAGTCCAGTGTGAGATTTTTCCTGGACAGAAGGGTCAGTGTTTATTGGGAACAGACAGGAAATGGATGGTCAGGCACACTCGGATCAGCCATGAGCATTCTGAATGGTGCAGCCGAATGGGCAACTTCTGCCCCTATCCCACGTGTTGTTCCCTCAATCCAGCCCTCGAGGCTGTTACAGGGTTGGGGACCACTCCATTAAGTCAGACAGGATCGTTACAATGAGACAGGAGGAGACCGTTCTGCCCCTCTAAGGAATTACACAGGAATATAGAATGAAGTAATTCAGCTCGTTCAGTACACGACACAGTCGAGGAGGAGGCCTTTCAACCCACCTGAGCTGCTACACAGGAACAGGGAAGCTGTCGCCAACAGGGAATAGAGAATAGAGACAAATGTTTATTTTCAGGCTGCAAAGCTGTAACTGATGAGTGCCTCAGACATCACTGTGGGGTCATCAATGATCAATAATCTTTATCAAAGATCTGGAGGTTGGGGAGGGAATAGCTTGGAGCTCAATTAGCTCGTACACCAAGATGGCCATTCAATGTGTTGTCAAATGGAGGCAGTGAGTCTTCAACGTGATGCAGGCAGGAAAGGTTAGTGAGCACACCTTCAGCAGAAATATCATGAGGTAAGTTATTTATTTTGGCATGAAAGATGAAACAATGGTAAACAATTAAAATGGAGAGAGATTGTAGAACTCTGTGATACAGGAGGTTTCCATTTTCTTGCGACATGAAACATATGAAGTCAGATGTAGCAAGTGATTTGGAAGGTAAGTGGAACAATGCTGTTTTTGGCAAAAAAAAAGCATCAGGTGTAATTGCAGGAATGTTTTACTGCATCTGTACAGGGCATTTCTGAGACCACACCTAATACACTGTATGCAGGTTTGATCCCCTAAACTAAAATAAAAAGATATAATTCTTTTCGAAGATTTTCAAAGAGGTTTCCCTTTACTCATTCCTGGAATGCAGGTCTTTTGTTGTGGGGGATTATCAGTTTTGATCTTAGCTGCGAAATAGTATTGAACCATCCATGACTTTCTGAAAAGTGTATCAGCTGGATGCATATTATCTCCTGTCAGGGAGACTATAACTAGACAATAAATTTTAAGGAAAGGATACATTGATATTATCACACATACTATGAAGACACCTACCAATATTTACAAATTACACAGACACATATAAGCATGTCATCAAATTATAAAGTGGGGACATTTTTGGGATTGAAAGGAATTGTGTACAACAAGAGCAATGACGCACCTGCATATAATCCATAATCAGGGTTTCCAGAGAATGTTCCAGGAGATCGCATATGGTCCAGGTTGGTGTTCAGTTGACATAATTGTTTGTTCCAACACAGAAAGGGAGAAAAATGTTCCCTGCCTGAGAAGCAGCAGGCGATTGATCCCTCTCTCTTACTTTGTTCCGCCCGATAGCAAAGTGTGAGAGCAGAAAATCCCTGAGTTATCTTTACCACTTGTGAAGGATTCCTGGTGAGGATTCATTGGAATCTCTCCACTACCTGAAACGAAGGGAAATGAGCCAAATCCAACTGTTTCAGAAAGAAATCCCACTAGCAGTAGCTTGTGTGAGCAGAGTAACTTCAAAGGTAGAATAACATTGGGGCACTCTCTCATTTTACCATTTGTTATGAGTTCAACTTTCTGTGTCTCACATTTTTCTCGTAAATGACCTACTCTGAGATCTATATCATTGGCCACATCACTAAACTGATTGCACTTAAGATTGGTGTAACCAGTGGAAGAGTGGGACTGGAAAAGGACTTAGTGACCCTCCAACATTTGTTGGAACACAAATGCGAAATTCTCAAAGGGCTGTTCAAGTGTAAATTCCCTTCCCCAGATTGTGGGTTCTGAGTGTTTGCATTTATTCACAGTTGTAAAATGGCATACAGACAGAAACGTGCTGCTGAGACCAAAAGTACATGCAGCGGTGATAAAGTATCTAATGGCCCACTCCTGCTGCTCAGTCCTGTGTTTGCTATGTTCTATTCAACACCTCACAACTCCTGCAAGGAGCATATGGAGGTCACTTGTCCCAGATACCTGGTCAACAGTAACACAGGATCTCATCCAGTCCTCAAGACTGTCACACATGGTTTGGTGTAGGTTGGAAAATGTTATTTGGTTCAAAAGACGCCTCTGGTCTCATTACAGAGTGTTTCCTCTCTGCAACTTGTGATTCATTTGTTGGTCATATTATAGACCCAGATTCAGTGTGAATACAGTCCCCATACTTCAACCAGAGGTGACTCACAAAATACTTTTCTCTCTCTGATTGCAAAGTTCAATAAAAGAACA
>NW_025190439.1:0-3376 GCF_004010195.1 Chiloscyllium plagiosum
CACACAGACCCCGCCCCCTGCCCCTGTCAGTCAGCCTCTCTTGCCCCCCTGAGATTTTGATGGAGGGGGGCATCTTGTTCCTCCTTTTGCCCTGATCCAGGGCCATGGTCGGATCTGATGGGTGTCAATGTTCCACCATTTCCTGTGAGGAGCTTTGGGAGGCTGAGTCTGTGCTCGGCGCTAGAGAAATGTAAGACTGCAGTGACCTTCAGTTCTGCCTTGGGCCTAGCTGAGGTCCTTTAACTTTGTGTATTTTGGGTAATTTGCTGTGATATGGATTGGGGAGGAATCATTTGGGACCATCTTTACCTCACGGTTCAGTCATCAAGGTTTTAATTTTCAATCTTTGGAACATTCTGGAAATCTGAAATGAGAGTCGGAAAGTTCTGGAAATCCTGAGCACGTCTGGATAGGGACTGTCTCCGGAATGTGATCTCTGGACATTTAAACCACCCACCTTGTTTCCCTCTGTGTGTGTGTGTGTGTGTGTCTCTCTCTCAGACCGTCACCTGACGTCCGTTAGCGAGGGAAATCTGCCATCCTTACCCGGTCTGACCTACATGTGACTCCAGACCCACAGCCATCCGGCTGACTCTTCAAGGCCTTCTCAGGATGGGAAATAAATGCTGGCCTGGCCAGTGACACCCACAAATACAGTGAACACCTCTATCGAACCTCCCCGCCTGCTCCACTTGATGAGGTTCACCAGCCGTGTCTGGGCATTAATGTCCCTCAGCCCTTGACTTTGTCCAGTAAATCCGTCCCCTCCGCAACCTCTCCAAGTTCTTGTCAGCCTTCCCACAGGACAGGGCTCAGAATTAGACATTGCTGGGCGTCTAGGAGAAAGTGAGGGCTGCAGATGCTGGGGATCAGAGCTTAAAAATGTGTTGCTGGAAAAGCGCAGCAGGTCAGGCAGCATCAAAGGAACAGGAGAATCGACGTTTCGGGCATGAGCCCTTCTTCAGGAATCCTGAAGAAGGGCTTATGCCCAAAACGTCGATTCTCCTTCTCCTTTGATGCTGCCTGACCTGCAGCGCTTTTCCAGCAACACATTTTTAAGCCTGGATTTCGCCCACCATTCAGCTTAATACACCCAGTGCATTAATGAAAGAACTGTCAGAGACAGGGACCTGATGAAGTGTATCCCAGGACTTTGTGGGAGGCCAGGGAGGAAGTTACAGGGCCCATAGCAGAGATAAACACCCGCACCAATCAACCAAATCGCCCCATGGCTCAACATTTCAACTCCCCCTCCCACTCTGCCGAGGATATGGAGGTGCTGGGCCTCCTTCACCGCCGCTCCCTCACCACCAGATGCATGGAAGAAGAACGCCTCATCTTCCGCCTCGGAACACTTCAACCCCAGGGCATCAATGTGGATTTCAACAGCTTCCTCATTTCCCCTTCCCCCACCTCATCCTAGTTTCTAACCTCCAGCAACATGATCCCCTTGACTTGTCCGGACTTGTCCGACCTGCCCAGCTCCTTTTCCACCTATCCACTCCACCCTCTCCTCCCTGACCTATCACCTTCATCTCCTCAGACAAATGGGACTAGTTTAAATTGTGAAAACTGGGCAGCTAGACAAGTTGGGTCAAAGGGCCTGTTTCCATGCTGTAGACCTCTATGACTGTATGGGTCTAAGACACAGAAGTGAAGGACCGCATACTGACAAAACATCAGAGAGAGTGCTGTACTGTTGGGGGGGGCAGCGCTGGGGGAGTGCTGCATTCCTGGAGGTTGAGTACGCGCTGTCAAAGGGTCAGTATTGTGGGACGGCTGCACAGTTGGAGTGTCGATACTGTTGGAGTGCTGAACCTTCTGAGGGTCAGTGCTGCAGTATTGGAGGTCATTACTCAGGTATTGACACACTGTCTCATAGTAAGTGGTGAAAGCACTGGTGTGCTGGCCATCTTCATTTTCTGATATTATACCGAGACCCAGTCTGCTGTCTCATGCTGGTGGATGTAATTGATTCAAGGCCAATATTCATTTTGAGGAAGCGTTGGAAGTTTGCCCTGAGTGTCAAAATATGTATCTCGGTCACCAAAAAAAAATGCAGGACATGTGGCATATTGCATTTTTTTTAGATCCTCATTGTGTGCAAATTAGCTCTAATGATTCCTATGTGTAAAACAGTAACTACATTTCAAAACTATTGTTTGCAAAGTCCAATTTAATGTCCCCAACCAGGTATGAAACTAACATGGATTCTGAGCCCACCAGCTCAGAGTTGCAGGTTCTCAACCACTGAACCCCTTCTCTGGAAGGGACATTGAGGCTCCTGATTAAGATCTCTTTTTGACATTAATGTCATTTACTCGTTCTCTCACCTGCCACTCCTATAACCGACACTCTTGTGTGCTGGAGTTTTCTTCCATATAAGGTATGGAATGTGGAGTGTCTCTGCAGTTTCTGTTGGGGCAGGTTCCTGCCCTCAGGGTTCTCTCTGTCTCACACACTCTGCCTTCCTGTATGTCTCACTGGCCCGTGCTCAGGCTTGTCTCAGGCTCTCCAACTTTTCAATGTGTGCCTGAAAACTTTTAAACTGTTTTCCACTGTTTGCTTGTTTGTGGTTGGCATAGAATTTACAACCCGGAAACAGGGCATTCAGAAGTCTGGTCTGCGATAGTGGGTTTTTTTTCACTTCTTTCACAGGATGTGGGTATTGCTGACAAAGTCAGCATCTGTTGTCCGTCCGTAAATGCCCTGAAACTGAGCGGCTTGTTCAGTTGTTTCAAAGGACAGTTAAGAGTCAACCACACTCATGCAGATCTGGAGTCACGTGCAGGCCAGGCCGAGTAAGAACAGCAGATTTCCTTCCCCAAAGAACATTATTAAAACTAGATTACATTCTACACAAGCCGCCTCTTTGCCAATTCACAACTGATTTCAGCAAAGAAGGATAAAAGGATTGACCATGGGGGAGAAATAGAATAGGAGCGTAAGCTTGCCAGGACCATCCAAACTTGGTAAGATCATCCTTCAGGCTTCTGTGCTACAGGGACAAAAGGCCCAACCTATCCAAACCTCACTTTATAACTCTTCCAGTCCAGGTAGCATCCCAATAAATCTTTTCTGAACTCTTTTTCGTTTAATGATATAGTAGGGTGACCAGAACTACATGCAGTACTGCAAGTGTACCCTCACTAATGTCTTGTACAGCTGACATAAAATGTCCCAATGCCCACACTTAATGCTCTGACTGATGAAAGCAAGCACACCAAAAGCCTTCTTCACCTGTCTACCTGTGACTCTACTTTCAAGAAGCTTTGAACCTGTACTCCTAGATCTCTTTGTTTTTTAACATTTCTGTACAAGTGCTAGAAACATAGAAACATAGAAAAAATACAGTGCAGTACAGGCCCTTTGGCCC
>NW_025190440.1:0-3376 GCF_004010195.1 Chiloscyllium plagiosum
GGTAGTGGAATTGGCCCTCCTAGGTGCAGATGCAACGGAGGCAAGGGAATTGGGAATATGGCGTTTTTACAGGGAGCAGGGTGGGAGGAGGTGGAATCTAGGTAGCTGTGGGAGTCGGTCAGTTTGTAGTAAATGTCTGTGTTGAGTCGGTCACCCACTAGGGTGGTACTTCAGTCTTCTCTTTCCAAAAACAAAGGACAACCTCCCCTCTTAAACCCACAGCCCTGTCACAATAATGGCATGCCCTCCACCTTGTGTACTGAAGTCAATGCCAATGCTTTCATTTTGCTGATGTTGAGGGAGAGACTGTTACTTTTACACCATGTCACCAAGCACTCTATTGCTTTCCTGTATTCCATCTTGTTACTTTTTGAGATCCATCATGCGATGGTTATGTCATCAGCAAATTTAGAATTAGAATGAAATTTGACAACAATGTCATGTGAATAGAAAGCACAGTGAGAAGATGAATATGTGTTGTTGAGAATTATCATGGAGTCGTTACTTATTCTCACTGGTTGTAGTCTGTGTGTCTTGGTAGCTTGAGGCCGTAAGCCTTGACATCAGTCAGGAAGCTTTACTTAATCCCAGATAAAGGACCGACCTGATTACTAAACTAGAAAGTTGCAGTAACCACTGCGGCATGGCTTCAAATGTTATTTGGGTGTGGTCTGTAGTATGCAGTTTTGGACATGTGTGGACAGTCTGATTCCAGTGATTATCCAACCTGGGACCTGGTGGCTGTATTCACTGCTAATTTCAGATTGTTAGGATGTTCAGAGGGAGGGACTCATTGCCAGATCATTTGTTCATTTACATTGCGGAGACCATCTGTTCCTGGAAAGTGTGGAATGATTCAGTGCCCTGAGCTATCGTTCATACATGCGATGTCCAACTCTGGAGGCTCTTTGAGCTGTGGAAAGTCCAAAAGAGGGTGCAAGATTTTTGCAATCAATGTGTGTGGTGGTATTTTCCATAAATGTATCAATGTTATGGTCTTATGGTGGCACTTAAACCAGTCAGAGTATCATATGAAGTAGATAAAATCAACTGCTGCCTACCCCCTAAAATATTGAGTACACCAGCTTGTTTCTGGGTGCAGACACTGCTTATGTCCTACCCCATGTCTTTTAGAAGTAGAAATTATTCACTCGGACAGAGTTTCCTGTTATGGTTCAGATTCTGTATGTGTGAAACAACAATTATCATTGTGCTAAAATTCATCACTCACAATCAGACACAGGGAATGTTCATATCTTGAATGACTTGATCTTTGATAGTTCTGTCTGGTCACTGCTGTTTTTCCTTTTGATTAAATTGTAACCATTTGTTTTCATCAGATGAAAACTAAGTATTGCACAGAGAAAACTGCAAAGAGAGTTCAAGCAACAAGTTACATTTAAAAAAAAACATTCCTATTTGCAATGTTCCATGGTACTGTTCTACCAAGTCAACTTATTGAAATGGACTGGTTTTGTATGTTTTGAAAAATATTTAACTCCAATTTTCCCATTCATTTTTGTTCTCTCTCGCAACATTCTGACTGTCAAACCCATCTTCGAAACCATTAAGTTGTGCAAGGTCCTGAAGAATCAGAGTAAAACAGAAAATGATTCCGAAAGATAGCAGAACAAATTCTGTGATTTTACTCTTTGCTATCTCTGCCAACTTCTTACTTCACTGGTTGGTGTATATTTTATATTTCTTTGAAGTCAGTTATTCCTTGGATTCTGCTGCTTTCGATCAAGCCACAAATATGTTGCAGAACCTAAGTTGCTGTACAAATACATTCATTTGTTTGGTGACACAGAAAATACCTTAATGGCCAGTTCAAGTACACATTGAAATATCCAGTAAAGGGAAACTAATCCAATTGATGAGAGAATCCAAGTAACTGGAGGCCAACATTAGATGCATTAAATAATGGAACGAGGAATCCATTTGAAGAATAGACTGAAAGGAGAGGGAGGCAGAGCAATGTGATAACTCTCCTTTTCTAATGGCAAAGAATAACCCCATCTGAGGAACAAGCAAAAGTGGCTGGGGGAGCGTGAAGAGGTGTTGGTGATGAGCAACAGTTAGTAGAAAGCTGAACTACATAAGCAAAATTGAAAGGAATTTGACATGCACAAAAAATAATCATTGCGTGCAATCACTTCACACCGAGTGAACCAGATATATATAAACACGACCAGGAGGAGAATACCATCATTCACTGCTGGTCAGAATGGGATAAACAACAACAGGCCCCTCTCCAATCTTCCTCAGGAACTCTCAGATCCACACATCCAGACAAAAGCTTTTAAAAAAAGAGGTTTCCCATGGTAAAGATTAAATAATATTCTGTCAAAGAAAACTACCTTTTGATTACAAATGTATATTCATCAATACTGTTTCCATTCAAAGTTTGAGAAGATTTGTAGCTCGGGTGCTCGTTGCTGTGTTTGATTGGCTTGCCCTATAATGGTAGTGTTGTCCCAGTCAAATTCATGTTGCTTGTCGTCTGCGTGTGTGGCTACTAGGGATAGCTGGTCGTGTCGTTTCATGGCTAGTTGATGTTCGTGGATGCGGATCGTTAGCTGTCTTCCTGTTTGTCCTATATAGTGTTTTGTGCAGTCCATTCAGTTATCCCAGCCTAATGGCTGATGCCATTCCCTTTCTTTGTTCATTTCTTTCCACACATCAGCTGATGTAAATGTTATCAGCTAGTGTGATGGTCAAAGAAATTACCGATCTCATATAATTAAGTCAAATAAAGTGGCAGATAAGAAAGTTTTAAACAACAGTAAATCTGATAAGTGGTCGCAATCCTGGGTAACTGAGTTGCCCAAAAGTCTAGACACCCTCTGAGTCCTTCTCATTGCACAGCTCCTTCTCCTATTGAAAATGTATGCCTTTGAATAAATTATCATGTGAATTTCTATCACCATTGATGGGTCAACATTAACTCTATTTAATTGTTTATGATAAAGGTCTTTTTAAGTGTATTTTAAAGTTATATTGTGTTAAAGTGCTCAGTGATGGTGCTTTAGTCGTGAGAATGGGCACTGTTATGAAGTTGAAGGCATGTACTGTATCTTTATGAGAGAGAGAGAGTGTTGTTCTGAACTGAGAGATTACAAGGACCTGTGTATATTTAGCTGCGACTGTGATACCTGAGTTTTGATTGCTGTTTTGACAACAATGTGAATGTATTCCCAATTCCTCTGCCTCCGTCGTATCTGCTCCCAGGAGGACCAGTTCCACCACAGAACACACCAGATGGCCTCCTTATTCAGAGACCGCAATTTCCCTTCCCACATGTTTAAAGATGCCTCCAAAGCATCTCATCCACATCCTGCACCTCCACCCTCAGACTCCACCCCTCCAACCGTAA
>NW_025190441.1:0-3376 GCF_004010195.1 Chiloscyllium plagiosum
GAGGACCTTGTGCTGACACTGTCCGGGAGCAGTCAGATACTGTACATAGGACCCTGTCCTGACACTGTCCAGACACAGACTGATTCAGTAGAGAGGACCCTGTGCTGACACTGTCTGGGCACAGTCTGATACAGGACAAAGGACCCTGTGCAGACACTGTCCAAGCACAGACCGATAGAGTACAGAGGACTCTGTGCTGACACTGTCCGGGCACAGACTGGTACAGTACAGAGGACCATGTGCTGACACGGTCCAGGAGCAGTCTGGTACAGTACAGAGGGCCCTGTGCTGACACTGTCCAGGCATAGACTGATACAGTACACAGGACACTGTTCTGACATTGTCCGGGCACAGACTGATACAGTACAGAGGACCGTGTGCTGACACTGTCCTGGCACAGACTGATACAGTACAGAGGACCCTGTGCTGACACGTCTGGGAGCAGTCTGGTACAGTACAGAAGACCCTATGCTGACATTATCCGGGCATTGACTGATACAGTACAGAGGACGCGGTGCTGACATTATCCGGGCATTGACTGATACAGTATAGAGGACCCTGGGCAGTCACTGTCCGTGAGCAGTCTGATACAGTAGAGAGGACCCTGTGTTGACACTGTCCGGACACAGACTGATACCATACAGATGACCATGTCCTAACACTGTCCGGGAGCAATCTGGTACAGTACAGAGGACGCTGTGCAGACACTGTCCGGGCACAGACTGATACAGTACAGAGGACCCTGTGCTGACATTATCCGGGCATAGACTGAGACAGTATAGAGGACCCTGTGCAGACACTGTCCGCGAGCAGTCTGATACAGTAGGGAGGACCCTGTGTTGACAATGTCCGGACACAGACTGATACCGTACAGAGGACCGTGTCCTAATACTGTCCGGGGCAATCTGGTACAGTACAGAGGACCATATGCAAACACTGTCCGGGCACAGTCTGATACAGGACAGAGGACCCTGTGCTGACACTGTCTGAGCACAGTCTGATACAGTACAGAGGACCCTGTGCTAACACTGTCCGGAAGCAGTCTGATACAGTAGAGAGGACCCTGTGCTGACACTGTCCAGGCACAGACTGATACAGGACAGAGGACCCTGTGCTGACACTGTCGAGGAGCAGTCTGATACAGTACAGAGGACCCTGTGCTGACGCTATCTGGGCACAGTCTGATACAGTACGGAGGACCCTGTGCTGACACTGTCCGGAAGCAGTCTGATACAGTAGAGAGGACCCTGTGCTGACACTGTCCAGGCACAGACTGATACAGGACAGAGGACCCAGTGCTGACACTGTCTGGGCCCAGTCTGATACAGTACAGAGGACCCTGTGCTGACACTGTCCGGAAGCAGTCTGATACAGGAGAGAGGACCCTGTGCAGACACTGTCCAGGCACAGACTGATACAGGACAGAGGAGGCTGTGCTGACACTGTCTGGGCACAGTCTGATACAGTACAGAGGACCCTGTGGTGACACTGTCCGGAAGCAGTCTGATACAGTAGACAGGACCCTGTGCTGACACTGTCCGGAAGGAGTCTGATACAGTACAGAGGACCCTGTGCTGACACTGTCCAGAAGCAGTCTGATACAGTAGAGAGGACCATGTGCTGACACTGTCCAGACACAGACTGATACAGGACAGAGGACCCTGTGCTGACACTGTCCAGGAGCAGTCTGATACAGGACAGAGGACCCTGTGCTGACACTGTCCGGAAGCAGTCTGATACAGTACAGAGGACCCTGTGCTGACACTGTCCAGGCACAGACTGATACAGGACAGAGGACCCTGTGCTGACACTGTCCAGGAGCAGTCTGATACAGTACAGAGGACCATGTGCTGACATTGTCTGGGCACAGAATGATACAGTACATAGGACCCTGTGCTGACAGTGTCCGGGCACAGAATCATACAGTTTAGAGTACCCTGTGCTCTACACTGTCCAGGCACAGTCTGATACAGTAGAGAGGACCCTGTGCTGACACTGTCCAGGCACAGACTAATACAGGACAGAGGACCCTGTGCTGACACTGTCCAGGAGCAGTCTGATACAGTACAGAGGACACTGTCCTGACACTGTCCAGACACAGACTGATTCAGTAGAGAGGACCCTGTGCTGACACTGTCTGGGCACAGTCTGATACAGGACAAAGGACCCTGTGCGGACACTGTCCAAGCACAGACCGATAGAGAACAGAGGACTCTGTGCTGACACTGTCCGGGCACAGACTGGTACAGTACAGAGGACCATGTGCTGACACGGTCCAGGAGCAGTCTGGTACAGTACAGAGGGCCCTGTGCTGACACTGTCCAGGCATAGACTGATACAGTACACAGGACACTGTTCTGACATTGTCCGGGCACAGACTGATACAGTACAGAGGACCGTGTGCTGACACTGTCCTGGCACAGACTGATACAGTACAGAGGACCCTGTGCTGACACGTCCGGGAGCAGTCTGGTACAGTACAGAAGACCCTATGCTGACATTATCCGGGCACAGACTGATATAGTACAGAGGACCCTGTGCTGACATTGTCCGGGCATAGACTGATACAGTAGAGAGGACCCTGTGTTGACACTGTCCGGACACAGACTGATACCATACAGAGGACCATGTCCTAACACTGTCCGAGAGCAATCTGGTACAGTACAGAGGACGCTGTGCAGACACTGTCCGGGCACAGACTGATACAGTACAGACGACCCTGTGCTGACATTATCCGGGCATAGACTGAGACAGTATAGAGGACCCTGTGCAGACACTGTCCGCGAGCAGTCTGATACAGTAGGGAGGACCGTGTGTTGACAATGTCCGGACACAGACTGATACCATACAGAGGACCGTGTCCTAACACTGTCCGGGGCAATCTGGTACAGTACAAAGGATACTGTGCTGACACTGTCCGGACACAGTCTGGTACAGTACAGAGGACCATATGCTGACAGTGTCCGGGCACAGTCTGATACAGGACAGAGGACCCTGTGCTGACACTGTCTGGGCACAGTCTGATACAGTACAGAGGACCCTGTGCTGACACTGTCCAGGCACAGACTGATACAGGACAGAGGACCCTGTGCTGACACTGTCGAGGAACAGTCTGATACAGTACAGAGGACACTGTGCAGACGCTGTCTGGGCACAGTCTGATACAGTAGAGAGGACCCTGTGCTGACACTGTCCGGAAGCAGTCTGATACAGTGGAGAGGACCCTGTGCTGACACTGTCCAGGCACAGACTGATACAGGACAGAGGACCCTGTGCTGACACTGTCTGGGCACAGTCTGATACAGTACAGAGGACCCTGTGCTGACACTGTCCGGAAGCAGTATGATACAGTAGAGAGGACCCTGTGCAGACACTG
>NW_025190442.1:0-3376 GCF_004010195.1 Chiloscyllium plagiosum
ACTCTCTGACAGGCTGTGATACACTGAAATACATTGTGACACTTTCTGACAGTCTGTGATACATTGAAACACTCTCTGAGAGACTGTGACAGACTGTGACACTCTCTGAGACACACAGTGTCACTCTCTGACAGACTGTAACAGACTGTGACACTCTCTGAAACACACTGTGACACTCTCTGACACAGGCAGAAACACACTGCGACACTCTCTGACACAGGCAAAGACACACTGTGACATTCTCTGACAAACTGTGACACACTGAAACTCTCTGTGAGAGACTGTGACAGACTGTGACAGTCACTGAGACACATTGTGATACTCTCTGACACTCTCTGAGGCATACTGTGACACTCTCTGACAGACTGTGACACACTGAAACACTATCTGACTCTCTCTGGCACTCTAAGACACACTGTGACACTCTCTGACAGACTGTGATACACTGAAACACACTGTGACACTTTCTGACAGTCTGTGATACACTGAAACACTCTCTGAGAGACTATGACAGACTGTGACACTCTCTGAGACACACTGTGACACTCTCTGACATTCTCTGAAACACACTGTGACACTCTCTGACACAGGCAGAGACACACTGTGTCATCTCTGACAGACTGTGACAGACTGTCACACTCTCTGAAACACGCTGTGACACTCTCTGACACAGGCAGAGACACACTGTGACACTCTCTGACACTCTCCAACACACTGTGACGGTCTCTGACACAGGCAGAGACACACTGTGACACTCTCTGACAGTCTGTGACACAATGTGCCACTCTCTGACACTCTCTGAAACATACTGTGACAGTCTCTGACACTCTCTGTGACATACTGTTACACTTTCTAGCACATCTGAAACACTCTGTGACACTCTCTGACAGACGGTGACACACTGTGACACTCTCTGAGACAGACCGTGACACTTTCTGACTCTCCCTGACTCTGTGAGATACACTGAGACACTCACAGAGACGCACTGTGACACTCTCTGAAACACACTGTGACACTCTCTGACACAGACAGAAACACACTGTGACACTCTCTGACACAGGGAAAGACACACTGTGGCATTCTCTGAGACAAACTGTGACACACTGAAACACTCTGTGAGAGACTGTGACAGACTGTGACTGTCTCTGAGACACATTGTGACACTCTCTGAAACTCTCTGAGGCATACTGTGACACTGTCTGACAGACTGTGACACACTGAAACACTCTGTGACTCTCTCTGGCACTCTGAGACACACTGAAACACTCTGTGACTCTCTCTGAATCTCTCTGTGACACTCTCTGAAACATGCTGAGACACACTGTTTCACTCTCTGGCACATTCTCCAACACTCTGCGACTCTCTCTGACAGACGGACTGTGACACTTTCTGACTCTCCCTGACTCTCTGAGACACACTATGACACTCACTGAGACACAAAGTGACACTCTCTGACTCTCTCTGACACTCTCTTAGGCACATTGTAACACTCTGACTCTCTCTGACACTTTGAGATGCACTGTGACACTCTCTGATCCTATCTGACCATCTCTGAAACACACTGTGACACACACTGACTCATTCTGAAACACATTGTGACACTCTCTGACTCTCTGAAACTCTCTGTGGCACTCTCTGACACTGTCTGAGACACACTGTGACACTCTCTGACTCTCTTTGAGACACACTGTGACAGTCTGTGACACTCTGTGACTCTATCTTCCACACTGGAACACACTATGTCACTCTCTGTCCCTCTCTGAGACACACTGTGAGACACTCTGACAGACTGCGACACTCTCTGGGACACACTGAGACACTCTCTGACACACTGTGACAGATGGTGACTTTTTCCGAGATTATTTAACACTCTCTGAGACACACTGTAACACTTGCTGTCTCTCACTGACATTCTCTGGCACAGGTAGAGACACACTATGACACTCTGAGACACACTGTGACACTTTCTCACAGACTGTAACCCTCTCTGAGCCAAATGCTGACTCTCTCTGAGGCACAGTATGACACTCTGTGACACTGTCTGACTCTCTCTGAAACACTCTGAAGTATAATGTAACATTCTCTGACAGATTGTCACAAAGTGACACTCTCTGAGACAAACTGTGACAGTTTCTGACTCTCTCTGAGACACATTGTCATCCTCTCTTAGACACACTGTGACACACTCTGACTCTCTCTGACACTCTCTGAGGCACACTGTGACACTCTCTAACAGACTGTATCACACTGAGATACTCTCAAAGACAGATTGTGACACTTTCTGACTCTCTTTCTCTCTGGCTGTCTGAGACACACTGTGACACTCAATGAGACACACTGTGACACTTTCTGACTCTCTCTGAAACACACTGTGACACTCTCTGACTCTCTCTGAAACTCTCTATGAGACTCTCTGACACATGCTGAGACACTCTGTGAAACTCTCTGGCACTTTCACCAACACACTGCGACACTCTCTGATCCTATCTTAACCTCTCTGAGACAGAATGTGACACTTTCTGACTGTCTCACTCTCTGAGACACATTGTGACACTCTCTGACACTCTCTGAAACACACTGTGACACTCTCTGACACAGGCAGAGAAACACTGTGACACTCTCTGACAGACTGTGACACAATGTGACACTCTCTGACACTCTGTGAGGCACAATGTGACACTCTCTGACAGACTGTGACACACTGAAACACTATCTGACTCTCTTTGGCACTCTGAGACACACTGTTACACTCTGAGAGACTGTGACACACTGTGACACACACTGAGAGTCAGAAATTGTCACAATCTGTTTTTGAGAGTGTCTCAGTGTGACACAGTCTGTCAGAGAGTGTCACAGTGTGCCTCAGAGAGTGTTAGAGAGTGTCACAGTGTGTCACAGTGTGTCTAAGAGAGGATGACAGTGTGTCTCAGAGAGTCAGAGAGAGTTAGAAAGAGTCACAGTTTGTCTCAGAGAGTGTCACATTGTGACAGTCTGTCAGAGAATGTTACATTGTATTTCAGAGTGTGTAAGACAGAAAGTGTCACAGTATGTCATGCCGTGTCCCAGAGAGTGTCAGAGAGTGTCAGCATTTGGCTCAGAGAGGGTCACAGTCTGTGAGAGAGTGTCACAAGGTGTCTTAGAGAGTGTCAGAGTGAGTCAGAGAGTGTCACAGTATGTCATACTGTGCCTCAGAGAGTGTCATAGAGAGTCAGACCGTATCACAGTATGTCTCAGAGAGTGTCACAGTGTGTCTCAGAGAGTGTCAGAGTGAGTCAGAGAGTGTCACAGTATGTCATACTGTGCCTCAGCGAGTGTCATAGAGAGTCAGGCTGTATCACAGTGCGTCTCAGAGAGTGTCACAGTGTGTCTCAGAGAG
>NW_025190443.1:0-3376 GCF_004010195.1 Chiloscyllium plagiosum
TGGGATGGGGTGCAGTAGAGCATTACTGTGACGTAGAGCCCAGCAAAGCAGATCTTTCAGATCGCTGCCATCTTGTTTCCCCCTTAAAGTTTTATTGATGTTATCATTTCTTTTAATTCCTGGATAATCTGGATCCGTGTCATTCAGTACTATTGTCTACATTTTCCCCAAAAGGCACATTGCTGCCCACTCCTCGATAATCCTTGACTCCTTTGTGATTCGTGAACCTTGCCTCAAAAATATTCAAAATCTCTGCCTCGAATGGTCTGCAGGGAAGACTGTCCCAAAGACTCACTACACCCTGAGAAAACAAAAATAAGCCGACTCATCGGTGTGTGAGATTAGCTTTATTTTTGCATTCTTATCTGAGAAAGGATATAGTTACACTGGAAGCAGTTCAAAGGTGTTTCACTTAATTTATTCCATGTATGAAGGGATGATATTATGGGGACTTTAAAAGGTTACCCTTGGAATGAGAGCTGATCTTATTGAAAAATGCAAAGCATTGAGGCGAGTGGATCAGGTATATACTGACTGGGAGTTTGTATAGCCCAAATGTGATGCCTTTGTCATTGAACCCCTTAAAGTGTGGAAGCAGGACATTCGACCCATCGAGTCCACACCAAGCCACCGAACAGTATCCCACCCAGACCTGTCCCCCTACCCTATCCACGAAACCCCGAATTTCCCATGTCTAGCCCACTTAACCTACACATTCCTGATCATTCTGGGTAATTTAGCATGGCCAATCGCTCTAAGCTGCAAATCTTTGGACCGTGGGAGGAAACTAGAGAATTGGGAAGAAACCCACACAGACACGGGAAGAATGTTCAAACTCCACATAGAGTGCCGGTCGAGGTTGGAATTGAGCTCAGCTCCTTGCTGATATGAGGCAGCAGTGCTAACCACAAATCTATCATGCTGCTCCGTTATCCCTATTTGTTACCTGCGGCTGATGAAAGAAATCTGCCTGACTTGGTCCTATCACTAAACCTGACCCAGTTTGAGACCTTTATCATTGGTCATATCATCAACCAGGTTACATTTAAATTGTGAGCAGTGGAGGGGTGGGACTAGAAAAGGAAACAGTGACACTCTCCAACCTCAGTCAGAACTGGAGTGAGGAAAAATTCACAAAGTGGGAATACATTCAAGTGGGAATTCTCTTTCCCAGAAGTTTGGAATGGCTGAATGTTTATATTATATCGAGGCTGGCTTTGTCTGATTTTCCATAGACAGGTGAATCAGGGATAATGGTGCATGGAGAGAAAAGTGCAGCTGGGACCACAATGAGATGAGCCATGACCTTATTTACTGATGGGGTAGTGTCAAATGTCATTTAGCCCACTCGTGTCCCTCAGCCCTATGTTCTGATGTTCCATTCAGCCCTTCGAACCTGCTACACACAGGCAGATCGAGGCCACGCCGATGGTTAAGTGTAGTTTCGGAAATGCACTTGGAAATTCCAGGCTTGGTCAGGAAGTGACCCCCAGCCGCAATTCCTTTTTCCAGGTTTCCCCACTCTGTAACGTTTTCTCTAGAATTGCTTTGAATGCAGTTCCCATATCCCCCCCAGGGTTAACTCAGGCACATTTTCTCCTTTCCCGAATGCACCATTGTACAATACGACTTCCAGGAAAATAATCAATTACTTTCCAAAAGCATGACATAAAAAACTAAGAAGTAGGAACATGAGACGTCACTGTCATTCATTTCAACCACAATGAATAATTGCCTCACCATTTTAGATGTATTCAATAATTCAAACCTTCCATCCAAGGAAGCTGCCTCATGAACCAACCTAGTTACTTGCTGCATCAGCATGCTGTCGTTACGTTTCATACATAGTAACACTCCAATCCCTTTGTACTACTCCTTTTTTGGGAGTCCTATTCATTAGATAGCTGCCTGCATTTTGGTTCTCAAAGTCATCCACAAACTCGGATGTATATTGCACTCGGCTCCTGCCGTCAGGCTATCAGTATAGATTGTACATAACTGATGCCATCGGACTGATATTTGTGGTAATCCAGTAGATACAACTTTATCATAAAGATCAATTAATCCTGACTCTCCGATTTCTATGTGTTAATCAACCATCATCCCATGCAAATATATTATTCATCATACTAAAAGCCTCTGTCTTGTGTCAGAACGTTTATTTTGTGATACCTTGTGAAAAGTCTCTGGGAAGCCTCATGTTGACCAGTTCCTTTTATCAAATCTGCCTGTCACTTTCTCAGGGATTCCTGAAGAACGGCTCCTGCCCGAAATATTGATTTTCCTGCTCCTTGGGTACTGCCTGACATGCTGTGCTTTTCCAGCATGACTAATCTTGACATTCTCAAGGATCTCCAAAAAAGAATTTGTATGATTTTACAGAGCAAAAATAGTTTCCCCTTCACTAAACCATGCCAACTCTGCATTACGTTTTTCTAAGTGCCCTGCAATTCCTTCCTTAATAACAGGATCTAGCAGATTCCCAGCAATAATGCTGAGGCTAAATTGTTCCTGCCTTCTGTCTCATTCCTTCCTTGAAGACAGGCGCCACATTGCAGGTTCTCCAGTTTCACTGGAACACTCCTGTCAACCTGAGAGTTATAGAATATTTCACACAGTGCCACTAGTCACTCTGTGACCACTTCTTTTTGGTGCAACTTGTCCATGCTGACCAGGTTTTCTAAACTAAACTAATCCCATCTGCTTGCACTTGACCCATATGCCTTTATACGTTTCCCATTCTTACGTTGGTCCAAATGTCTTTGAAATATTGTAGCTGTATTTGCATCTCCCACTGTTCCTCTGGCAGCTCATTCCATACATACATCACCCTCTGTGTAAAAAATGTTGTCACATTGTCCCTTTAAGTTTCCCCCTTCCACTTAAAGCTATGCATTTGTGTTTGAACTCCCCGATTCTGCAGAAAAGACCTTCGCTTTTCACTCTATCATGCCTCCTATATATTATAAACTTCTAGAATGCCACCCCTCAACCTCGTACACTCCATCTGATACTAACTTCAAGATCAAACGTTTAACGATAAGCACTACAAATTTGAAAGAATATTAAAAATGACAGGTAAAGAAAGCAACCCAAACTTCGTACTGTTGGTTTTGCTTTATGTTACAAAACTAAGGCAGCATGAAACTCTTCCTCGTTCTAATAAGAGGCCAAGCACCTGAATTCCATCGTGTGAAGGCAGTGATGATGTATGCGTATAGAAACGTATAGATCTAGATCTATTTAATACCACATGGTCAACATTCTCCCTCCTGTTCTCCCTTTGAACTTGTGTGGTTGTATCTTCTTTATCTTACACTCAGTTAGAGAGAACTTCTTTCCCCCATTTACACATTAATTAAAACACATTTTGCAT
>NW_025190444.1:0-3377 GCF_004010195.1 Chiloscyllium plagiosum
CACCGACCTTTGTGTCATTGGCAAATGCACTAACACTGCCTTCCACTTCTTCATCCAACTCTTTGTCAAAAACTGTAAAGAGCAGAGGCCCAAGAACAGATCCCAGTGGGACACTGCTATTCACCGACCTCCAGGTGGAATACTTACTATCCACTAACACTCGCTGTCATCTTTCAGCCAGCTAATTCTCTATCCAGGCAGCCAAATTTCCCTTTATCCCGGACCTTCTAACTGTTTAAATCAGCTTGCTGTGGGCAAACGTACCAAATGCCTTACTGAAATCAATCTGAAATAGAGCATCCAATGCTCGATCTTCCCCAACTTGTCTCGTCACATTCTCAAAGCGCACAATAAGACTTGTGAGGCATGACATGCCTCTCACGCGTCCATGCTGGCTATCTTCAATGAAACGTTATCTTTTTTTTCAAATGGTCATAAATCCTGTATTTCAGAATCCTTTCCAGTACCTTGCTCACCACAGACGTACAACTAACTAGTCTGTATTTGCCAGGAATTTCCCCATTCCCTTTGTTGAACAAAGGAATGACATTCGTCTCCCTCCAATCAGCTGGTACCACTCACGTGGAAAGTGAGGATTGAAAGATCTTCGCCAGAGACACAGCAATCGTATTCCTCGCTTCACGAAGTAACCATGGATATTTCTGGTCCGACCCTGGGGACTTATCTATCCTGATGCTGCCCAGAATTTCAAGCAATCAACTTCCTTGATATCAATTCCGTTTGAACCTACTAATCTGGTCCACGGTGTTCTCACCACCAACAAGGTCCCTCTCTCTCGTGAATACTGGAGCAATACACTCATTTAGAGCCTCTGCTGTCTCATTAGTATCCAAGCACATGTTCCCATCACTAACCCTAATCAGCCCTACCGTCAATCTGATCATCCTCTTTTCCCTCACCTGGTGTAGTACGTTGTTGGCTATGCACTAATCATTCCCACCAAGGCTTTTCCATGCCCCATCCTAGCTCTTCACAGATCATTTTTGGGTTCTTTCCCATCTATCCGATTATTATCTAAAGCTGTGCCAGATCCTTGTTTCCTCAACCTTAAGTAAACTTGCACTTCCTTTTGACAAGGAACTCCTCTGCTCTTGTCATCCAAGACTTCATTAAGGTACCATGCATTGACTGCCTCACTGAGACATACTTATCCAACACTCGCAACGAGGGCTCTTGAAACATTCTCCACACTTCTGTTTTGCATTTCCCGTAAAACAATTGCTCCCAATATATATTCCGCAGCTCTTGTCTAATAGCTGTGTAATTTCCCGTTCCAAATGAAATACCTTTCTTTACAGTCTGCTCCCACTCTCTCAATGGCTTTGGCAACGGTGATGCAGTTGTAGTTACTGTCACCCAAATACTCTCCCACCGTGTGATTTGACACCTGGCTCGTTTCCCAGCAGCAAGTTCTCCGATCTCTAGCTCTTGTTGTCATGCCCGTGTCAAACCAATTTTATTCCCTCCGAAATGCTCTTATTATATCCTTAACCAGCAAAGCCACTCTAACACCCTTTCCTTTTTGCATGTCCTTCCTGAGTACTGTGAGACATTCAGCTCCCATCCCTGGTCAATCTGCAGCCGTGTCTCCTTAATCCCAATTGTAACATACTTGTTTATGTCTAGTGGTGTCAATGTTCGGTCAAACCCATATCTCCCACACCAATTTTTCAGCTGTGCATTTACCAGTTTAATTTTGTTGACTCTGTGCCAGTTAGTTAGTGCGTCAGGTAGTAATTCAGCGATCATTGTCTTTTTGGTTCTAACTTTTAATTTACCTCCCAGATAGTCATACTCCCTTTACACAACCGCTGTGCGAGTTTTATGTCATTGGCATCTACTCCAAGTTCTCTCTGCAGCCGAGATGAGATATCCCGAACCTTCTGAACACTAGACACTGGTCACAGAGAACAGTGTATTTGCCACTAACAAGACTATCCCCAATAACAATGAAATCTTTCTTCTCTCCCATCAATTACGCCAAGGTGCTGCGGTCCGTTGTCTCATTGACCATGCAGTCCCCATTCCGGTAACACAGGGAGCAAGACTAGAGAGGCTGAATGACCTCACCATCCCTCTGTAATTGTCCCGAGACATTAAATGATGGATTATGGATTATGGGCAACCTGTGGATTATGGGCAACTGGCACACGGTATCTAATGGAGGTCCCTGCCCTTCTCTGTTACAGAATCTCAAACAGCACAATGTACTCCAGGTGTCCCTCAGTAACAGGTCGTAATGCAGCAGTAACACTTCTCTATGTTTTGAATTTTTCCCTCTGAAAAATGTACCAGCATTCCAGCTTTCCACCTCTTCAAGTGGTGATAGGTTAGTGTGGAGGGAATGGGTTCTTCCTATCGCTCTGCAACATGGACATGGGAACAGAACTTCTTCCTTCTGTTCATGAGTAGCAGTCTCAATGCTCTGAATGATGTCTCAAGATTATGAAAGGATCTGATAACACGGCTTTTAAAATGGCAGCAACATTACTTAAAGTTAATAAATATTGTTGGTCTAGTTCAGGGTCTCGAGAAATTTCTGTCATTTTCTGCTGCTGCTCTGTCATTTTACCCTTCTCGGCTTTTATAAACGGGTAACACACGCAAAACTGCAGTATTCTGGCATTATTTCTGCATACAAGAACAAAAAAACTTTAAAAATTTTAAAGATTTATGGTCCATCCCTCGAAACCCCTCACAAATTCCATCCAGAATGAATAAATAGTTCCTTTTATTGTGACATGAAAAGTGATGTAAGGAAGATTAAACGACACTGCTTGTTTGGTGACAGTGATTAATGTCAATCTCAACGCATTCTAATTATTCAACTGAACTTTTCCATCTATCAATAATAAATGCGCGATGATAAAGTATATTATCCTAAAGTCTGAGTAGGAGCATCACCGACAGCACTAACAGGGGCCAGCAGTTCCAGAAAATGGAGTAGGAGAGGTCAGAATCTGAGAACAAAAGACTGGAACGTTAATACGTTCGATCAGGATCGGAGAGAGGTAGTTTGAAATATTACAACAATGGACAGGGGTTAGTATGGAATGATTTGTTTCTTTTTGTCAATTGTCAATACAATCGTCGATAAGACTTGTACTTTTGATTATTCACTAATCTTATTAATGTCAAAGCGCGTGGCGCTGAAAAACACAGCAGGTCAGGTCGCATCCGAGGACAGGAGAGCCAACGTTTCAGGCAGAAGCTCATTCCTGATGAAGGGAATTCTGCCAGAGGCATCAATTATCCTACTTCTCAAAAAACAACCGTCCTTCGGTGTTTTTTCAACACTACACTATTTCACTCAGATCTGCAGACATCACTTTCTCCAAAGTTTCTATTACCCTGTT
>NW_025190445.1:0-3377 GCF_004010195.1 Chiloscyllium plagiosum
AGTTTTTAAACATGGAATAACAAATAACCGGGAGTAATTCCAGACTGGAAAATAGTTCAGGGATTTGTGGTGGTTATTATGTATAAAATAACAGATATCCGGGAGAGAGTTACAGATTGGAATATAATTGAAGGGTTCAGGATGGTTTTGAAACAGAATTAAAGATACCCAGGTGTGAGACACAGACTCGAATTTGGTTCAGGATTTGGGGTGGTTTGTGTACATAATTGAAGATACCCAGGTGTAAGTTACAGACTGGAATCTAATCGAGGGCTTGGGTGTACAACAACAGAGCCCCAGGGTTACAGACTTCAATCCAATTCAGGTTTTCAGGATGGTTTTTTGTAAAAGAACAGGTATCCAGGAGTGAGTTACAGACTGGAATTTAATCGTGGGTTTCAGGTTGGTTTATGTACTGAATAAAACATATCTAGGAGTGAGTTACCCACTGGAATCGAGTTAAGAGTTTCAGGGTGGCTTATATACCGAATAATTGGTGTCTCGGAGTGAGTTACAAACTGGAATTCAATCGAGGTGTTCAGAGTGGTTTAAACTTAAAGTCATACATAACTAGGAGTGATTTACAGACTAATCAAGAGATTCAAGGATGATAGAAAAGAAATAACAGTTATCTGGGAATGATTTACGGAATGGGATCTAACCCAGGGGTTTGTGGTGTTTTATACATAGAATAACAAATACCACACTGGAAACTAATCGAAAGGTTTAGTGTAGTTAATGTGCACAATAACAGATAGTCAGTATTTCGTTCCAGAGTGGAATAGAATAATTGGTTTCATTGGGGTTTATGTATCGAATAACAGATACCTGGGATTGTGTTATAGACAGTAATCTAATTAATGGTTTTGGGTTGGTTTATATAGAGAATAAGAGATAACCGGTAGTGAGTTAGAAACCGGATTCTAATCAGGGCCTTCAAGGTACTATCTGTATAGTGGGTGACTCAATGGTTAGCACTGCTGCCTCACAGCGCCAGAGACCCGGGTTCATTTCCCACCTCAGGCGACTGACTGTGTGGAGTTTGCACGTTCTCCCCGTGTCTGCGTGGGTTTCCTCCGGGTGCTCCGGTTTCCTCCCACAGTCCAAAGATGTGGAGGCCATGCTAAATTCTCCGTAGTGTTAGGGTAAGCGGTAAATTTAGAGGAATGAGTGGGTGGCGGGACGGTGTGGACTTGTTGGGCCGAAGGGCCTGTTTCCACACTGTAATGTAATCTAATCTAATAAAAACATACAACCCCAGGAGTTCCTCTCAGACTGGAAACTAACAGATATCTGGTAGTGCTTCATAGACTGGACATCAATCCAGAGATTTGTGTTGTATTATATATAGAATCACAGATACCCGGGAGTGAGTTACAGATTGGAATATAATTGAAGGGTTCAGAGTGGCTTATATAAAGAATAACAGATACCCAGGAGTGAGTTAGAGACTTCAAACTAATTCAATTTTTCGGGATTTTTTTGGGATAGAAGAACAGGTATCCAGGAGTGAGTTACAGACTGGAATTTAATCGATGGGTCAGTTTGGTTTATGTACAGAATAACACATATCTGGGAGTGAGTTAGAGACTACCCACTGGAATCCAGTCAAGGGTTGACAGTGGTTTACAAATAGAATAATAGTGGTCTGGGAGTGAGTTAGAGACTGGAATCCAATCGAGGGGATCAGGGTGGTTTAAGCATAGAATGACACATACCTGGGACTGCTTCACAGACTGAAAAACAATCCATGGATATGTGCTGTATTATATGTAGAATGACAGATAGTGGGAGTGAGTTACAGACTGGAATCTATATTAGATTAGATTAGATTAGATTACTTACAGTGGGGTTCAGGGTGGTTTATATACAGATACCCAGGAGTGAGGTACAGACTGGATTCTAATTGAGGGGTTGGACCTGGTTTATATACAGACTGCCAGATACCTCGGAGTGAGTTACAGACTGAAGTTTAATTGAGGCGTTCAGGGTTGTTTAGATATAGAATATCAGATACCCGGGAGCGAGTTACTGACAGGAATGTAATCGAAGGGGTTCGGGTGTTTTGTACGTCAAATAAGACATATCTGCAAGTGTTATGCAGGATGGAATCTAACCGAGGGGTTTGGTATAGTTCAAACATGCAATAACAGAGAGCTGGGAATGATTTACAGGCTGGAATCTAATCCAGGGATTTGCGAAGATTTAAATATAGAATTAAAGATACCTGGGATTGAGTTACAGACTGGAATCTAATAAAGGGTTTCAGTGTTGTTTATACGTAGAGTAACAGATCCACACTATTCAGTTACAGCTTGAAATTTAATCGACCCATTCAGCGTAGTTTAAAATAACACAGACTTAGAAGTAAGTTACAGAATGGATTCTAACTAAAATATTCATTGTGCTTTATGTATAGAATAACAGATACCCAGGAATGACTTAAGACTGGAATCTAATCTTGAGGTTCAGGATGTTTATATATAGAATAGCAGATGGGGTGGAGTGAGTTAAAAACTGATCTATTCGAGGTGTTCAGGATGATCTATTTCCAGAATAACATACACGCCGGAGTGAGTTACAAACTGGAATATAATCAATCAGTTCTAAAGGTGGTTTATATGTAGAATAACAGATATCCAGGAGAGAGTTACAGACTAGAATCTAATCGAGGGCTTCAGGGTGGTGTATATAACAAGTCACACATACGTGGGAGTGATTTACCGACTGGAATCTATTCAAGGAGGTCAAGATAGTTTATATATATATATAATGTCAGTTACGTAGGAAAAAGTTATAGACTGGACTTTAATTGCGGTCTTCCAGATGATATTAAAAACTTGAATACGACATACCTGGGAGTTGTTTACAGACTGAAAACTGATGGTGGGATTTATGATGATTTATATAGCGAATAACAGATAGTTGGAATAATCTCGATGCTCAGTGTGAATAATCTAGGAGTTCAGTGTATCGAATAACAGTTACCCAGGAGGGAGTTATAGACTCTAACCTAATTGAGGGGTTCAGGATGATTTATACATCAAATAACAGATGCGCAGAATTGAGTTAAAAACTAGAACCTAATCGAGGGTTCGGCGTAGTTTATATACAGAATAACAGGTACCAAGAAATGAAGTACAGACTGGAACCTCATGCGGTGTTTCAGGCTCATTTGTATACAGAACACCAGTTCTCCCGAAGTGAGTTGCAGACTGGAATCAAATTGAGGGGAGCAGGGTGGTTTATATACAGAATAGTAGATACCTGGCAGTGAGTTACAGACTGGAATCAAATATACAGACTAGAAACAGGAGAATACACAGGTTTATACACAGGCTAGAAACAGGAGAATCGACGTTTCGGGCATAAGCCCT
>NW_025190446.1:0-3377 GCF_004010195.1 Chiloscyllium plagiosum
GATAAATGTCACTAATACCTTGGCATTTCACACTCCTTCGTTTGTCACCTTCCAATGTAAATTAATAATTTGCCGTGTTGCAATTGCACACAATAAGAGATAACAAAATACAGGGAGGTGTACCAGATTTGCAAACGCAAGCTATTGAAGCTAAAACGCAGGTTTCTGCCCAAAATACGATCACGGGAGCATGCACCGAACCGTCAGGAAGCACACAATAAGTCCAGTTCCATAGGGCATGACAGGAACAGCACCAGAAAAAACACCAAATTCCTTCTCTCGGCTAATATTTTGGATGTACATCTCAATGAGCAATCGAGTTTTACATATGTTCTCACAGTAGTTACAACACAAGGAATAAACCGGTGCTACAGACGGTCCAAGCCCCTGAATCAGAAACACTCAATGCCCTACAAACAACTACAAGAACATCTGCCCGTGCCGTATACGGGCTGGCTGAAGTTCATGATTGCAGCTCGCTAGTTGTCCGACTGTTTCTCCGATATAGTGTTTCGTGCAGTCCCTACGTGGAATCTTGACAACCACATTTGTCCTGCACAAGATGGGCATTGGATATTGTTTTCTGGTGAGCTTTCCCTCAGCGAGGTTTTGGTTCATGTGCTGTCCGAAATCCGTGTGTTCAGAGGAGTCTGGCTATCAGTTTCCAGAAATTTATTTTATTAAAGGGAAGCATGGTGTTTCAATTGCTTTATGGCATATCCTAGTTGACAATTTAGTGTGCCAGACATCTGGGAATGCAGTTGTGGGACACATATTCTTGGCAAAGAATTTGTGTGGCCGTCACTAATTGCCACGGCCAGCTGTCCCGAGTAGCTATACGTACAGACAGAGAGCATCCTCGAGAGCAGCACAACAGTAATAGAACATGGCAATCAGAAGGCAGCCAGAGATTTTCGAGAAGCAGGGCACCCATCCATGGATTCCATCAATAAACACATTGATCAGGATCCAATCTGCAACACCAACAACTGGACCCAGCGGCACTGAAACTAAATCAATTCCAACCACCACAGGACAGTAGGCTTCACAACAGGCTCTGCAACCCTGAGGATTGTACCTAGAACTGTGAGGTTCCCACTTCCCAGCACCGCAAAACATTCCAACAACATCTCCATGAAGCACACGAGCTTCGCATCTTTCTGCTCCAAAGTACTCCGATTTTTCACAGCAGAGCTTTGTACACTGAACTCCCGCGTGCAAGGTGAGGATGGCAAACCCAACACAATCAATAATGGCAGTGAGAGCGAGGGCAACAATTTCCATTGTCATATGGACAGCCACAAACACTCTTTTTGAAAGGTACCTTTAAATATGAAAGTCTGTGCAGCAGTATAATCTGAGCAGTTCATGACATAATCGGCTTGCACTGCAGCAAAGGCAGCATGCATGCTTCGGTGTGTCTTCTGTTCCACATGAAGAGCTGTCTGTTTCTGGATTCGTTGGAGAGCTGAGGGGGGTAACATTATCCGTGCGGTATTATTCTTCACCCAAACCCTTTGATGGCAAAGTTGGGAAGGTGATAAACGAATGGTCGTTGACAGCAAAAGTCCGGAAAGACCTTCATCGATGGGTCAGCTCGTCCCATCCACCCTCCAGAAATATAGGCAAACGCGCTGACTGCGTAACAAACAGAGTGCATTTTTTTGCAAATGGTCCATTAAAACTGGTGTCAGCTGCGGGAGCACATCAAAGTTGCCGAGCATGGAAAAAGACCCTACTATCGAACCGGTCCCTGCTGAACAGATAACCGAAATTAATTGAACCATATTTGCCAAAATGTGTTCCTTATCTCTCCGAACGCTTCCTGTCTATATACCCATTCGGATGCCATTGAATTTGCCTTAAATGTGGCAAATCATTCTGCACACACAAAAATGTCTGTGTGAACTCGCTGAGTTTCTGCATGACACCATGACCAAACTTTGGGCCAAAGTTGGAAACTGCGACAAGAATAGATGGCTCTGATTAGCCGCAATGCACAAAGGGCGGAATGGCCTTTCCCCACTTTGTAAATCTTCGAAGACAAGTTGAAAATAATCTGCAAAGAAAATGTTCTTGTGAGGATTTACTTATGAGCATTCGGTACTCTCAGCACCGTGGCCCGGATCGTATTACCGCTCATGGAATGGTTGTATTGTTCAGCAAACATATCGGTGTACCAGTACTTCTGCCGATTTTCCGATGCTGGCAGGTCATTGGTTTTGTCCAAAACATTATGAAGGTTAACATAAAACAAATAGCTGCAGGTGCTGGAAATCTGAGACAAAAACGAAAATTGTTTGCGGAACTCAGCAAGACTGGCAACAGAAACGTCGACTTTCCTGCTCCTCGGATGCTGCCTGACCTGCTGTGCTTTTCCAGCATCACTCTGATCTAAAGGGAATTAGGGACTGAAAGTGAATCGTATCACATTGAAGTATATCTAGATGCGACTTAATCTCTGTATTTTATTGGGAACAATTTCTTTCATTGTAACCATCAGGAAAGACCCTTTCGTTTGCCACAAAAAGAAATGAATATGTCACTAACCTTTGTTTGCTTCAGGTCCAAAAATACTCAGATCAATAGCTCCCTTGCTGCCCTCTGCTGGTCATGTTCGCAAAGAGGTCTAGCAAATTGCCAAGTGTGATTTTCCTGTTAATAAATAATTTTGACTCAGTTTGGCGGCAAATATCTTTTCCTACCTTTGTGCTTTTCTTTTTTTTACATTGGTGTCTCGCACCTTACAAATGACAGCAAAGGTATGAAAGGAGATGGAAACATTTCCCTCATCAAGTCAGCAAGAGCTTTCAATGAGATCACGGCTGATTTGGTCAATGCGCAGGGGTGCTGAGCTGTCTGTAGTCATGGCCGAGTGGTTAAGGCGATGGATTGCAAATTCTTTGGGGTTTCCCCACGTAGGTTTGAATCCTACTGACTACGTTATGAATGCTTTCCTGCTGGAACAATTTTTGCTCAAAATTCAGAAAACCTATTTTGCAAACCAGGCCGGTAATTTGATTAGACTTGGGAAGCTCGAGTTTTTCATCAGAAATGTTCCATGTTTAAAGCGTTATCTCTATTTCTCTTTCCAGATACACTGCTCAACACCTCGGGTTTCTGCAGTTGTTATTGAACGTCCTGAGCAGAAGTGCTGCTTTTCATTAGATTCCTTTAACCCCTGTCCTCTGTTCTCTGACTGTGGTCAGTGGCAACACTTCCTACTGCTCGACAAATTGCTCATTCCCCACCGCTCCCTCTCCCATCATTACAAACAACCGCAGGAAATCGCCACTTAACCATCTTTGTTCCAAAGTGAAACTCACCAACCTCGGGAATCTCTTCACCAAACGGGATTCTTATCCATGGACATGGTG
>NW_025190447.1:0-3377 GCF_004010195.1 Chiloscyllium plagiosum
ATCTAAAGAGGAGGGTGGAGGGCACATTATTGAAGAAACCTATTTCTCATAAATAATGTAATTTAACATCGATTACTTCACCAATTTCCTCACTCAACGGAATACGCACTGCTACGGATGATCATATATTTCAATTGCCAGACCCGGAGTCAGAGAAACTGCGAAGGGCAGACCGAGAATACTACAAGCAATGGCGATGGAGATGATGATTGCACAGATGTGTATCTCGACTGATGCAATCGGGGAATGGGAAATCCTTCTCTGACAGTTTGCAGGTGCGTGAAAGACAGAGCCTAAGAACTACAACCTCACCTGGAGCAGCTCCTCGTTATATTGAGCAGAGAGCAGTGGGCGAACAGGCTCCTAAATCACCTGGAGCAGCTTCTACTGACATTCAGCAGGCATCATTGGGACACCAGGCTAGGAGCTCCAACCACACTTGGAGAAGCTTCTATTGACATGGAGCAGGGAGCATTGGGACACTGGCTTCGAGGAAAAGATACTCAGCTATTTTAATCAGAATTGATTTTTTTTCAGCATGACACATGTATGTAGATTAAGAGAGTATCTGTCCTAGGAAAATGTCTCAATTATGTGAAAAATCCTGCAAAGATTCCACTCGTGGACGAGCATCTGCGCAGAGAGAAACAGGGGGAATGTTTTCGCTCTGTGACGTTCCTCATCTGCCTGACTCTGCGCTGGGTTAAAATGCAGGATGGGATTTTCAGCTCCTTTCATGTCATTCGATTTCCTGAAAACACACATTAAAGTAATTTGAACCTCATAAACTTATCGGGAATGTATGATGTTGTGATTTGGCTTGAATTTATTTCGAGTAATGGAGGAAAAATATAAAGTGGTGTTTATATATCTCAGATCAGCGGTGATCCCATTGAATAGCTGAGCAGACAAAGAGTGAATGGAAACATCGTGAGGACAACTGTGTTTGCTTTACAAAACTCGCCAATTCGCAAAGAGGAGGGTCATTGGAATGAAGCAGTTAACAGTGATTGTCTTTACTGATTGTTCGATATGTGAACATGACTGCTATTGATCATGTCTGTGTTATCATCACATCTCTGTAGCATGCAAGGTTTCCCTTGCAAACGGCCAGTAGTGCAATGAATAACGTGCCTGATTACGGTATTGTCTGTTCGAGTGCAATAAAGGCTTTTATTGCACTTACAAACAAATCTTACTCATTTTTCTGAAGTTGAAAGGACGTTTGAATTCCTAATCTGCAGGAACGAGAATCACTATTATCAACGTCGCCGAGAACATCGGAATCAATGACCCAGCGTCATCACTGGAGGTGAAGCTGAAAGATTCCCACACGCTTCTCATGAGCACATTTTCATTTCGCAGAGCCATCGTCCCAATCACAGCAGTTTCTTCACCATCTAAACTCACGCTTAAACTGCTCCACAGAGAAACAAACTTTCAAGCAGACCTCACCCCCATCACTGACCCTGGAGCCTGCAGCCTGGTACTGGGATTAGGAAAATCAGGAAGGATCAGAGGAAGGAAGATTACCTCACACTGACAGCGAATAGCAAGACTCATTCCAGGGGTTGGGAGACAGGTTTATGTTAAACACATACCAACATGACTCCACTGTAAAAGCCACAAGAAAGAAACTCAAACTCGCCTAGCTCACTGAGCGACATACACGGAGCTGGCAGCATTCTGAACCTTGCCCCATGCCATGGCCAGGAGTGCACAGTCCAAGACATGTTTGTCCGGAACCAGCGCCTGGGAGAATGGGGATTGTGGTGGGCAATGCGCGATCTGCTATCCATTACATTCTTCAAACTGATATGTGATAGCTGATTGACCTTGATGGGCATAACTGCTCTCTGGTCAGATACAATGCAGAATGGCAGCTCTCTCTACTGTACCCATTCTCTGAACCTTTCCCTACTCCATTCGCAGTCTTTCCCACACACTGCTGTTGTCCCTTGTTCCTCCGCATTGCCTCGGTTACTTCAGAAACGTGGAAATCCCTGATATGTATGTGACTGCTCCACTATACCATACTCTCTTGCGGTTTTCTTTCCACACACTCTCATCCCTTCAGATGTCGGAACTATTACTCGATCCTTGTAGAAAACATGCAAATATCACGTTGAGTTCAGCCGTTTCCTGTTGCAAAACATTCCACCAGCTTCCAACTCTCTGAGTGAAAACAAAATCTCTTCATCTCCGGTAAAATGCTTTCCATCTGCTCCTCTGATTCTATGTGTCTTCCTGACTGTCCTTTCTCTGTATTCAGGATTACTGATGTCCCATTCACTCCACATCCGAGCACTTCTTTTGTCTTTTCGTTTCAGAATTGGCAATCCCCCGGTTTCGCAATACGAAACATTTTAGGAGTGAATTTCTCCCTCCTTCCAACTCTCGTTCCCTTTGTAAACTGCCCTTCCCCCTCTCAATGCCCTGAATCGGCGACCTGAACCATTCACCTAGTTTCTGCTATTCCCACCAAGTCGTCCACGGCTGTGTCTGTCATGGTATCACAAATATGCATGAAACTTATTATAAAGTGTCATGAGGCTTTCTGCCTCTACTTCCCACGTCCAGACAATGAATTTCATATTCCAATTACGTAAGTGAAAGAAAAACAGCATTTACATCACTTTAGAACGTCCTACACGTTTCAATCGATCTATACCAGCACCAAGCTGAAAGATTAATAACTGTCTTCCTTGTCGGTGTCCCTAATAATTTTATACATCTCAGTCAGGTTTCCGCAATCTACACTGCTCCAAAGAAACTACCCAAGTCTTACTGTGGCGGTGTGGTTCCCTACTGATGGAGAAAGATTAGATCCTGCCTTCTCACATATTCTGGGTGAGGTATCTGCCAATTTCACCCTAAACCAAACTGCGCTTTTTACATGCAAAGCAGCACAGAGGTTGGCCACAGTCGCGAATCCGCCTGAGTCTGGGTGAAGTATCTGCTAATTTCACCCTAAACCAAACTGCGCTTTTTACATGCAAAGCAGCCCAGAGGTTGGCCAGAGTCGCGAATCCGCCTGAGCGGCCAGAACCTGCCTCCTGAAACAGGGAGCCGGCAAAAGGGGAAGCGATAGAAGGAGCAATATAATTTAAGTCTACTGGGCGTTTCAATTCATCTATATTGGCATGATAGTGACAGAGACTTCAGAAACACTCAGCAGCCCAACACTCGTGAAACATTCAGGACGAAAAGGTGGAACAGAAGCTGTTTACGTCCTGAAATGCTCAGAGACCCGTCAGTCACAGCCCAACTCCCGCTCAATGGCCTCCCTGCGATTCTTGCCGAATGCTGCCATCCTATTATAACAAGCAAATTTATTCCACATTCCGCTGTGGGTATGGTGATGTGTGTGTGTGTGT
>NW_025190448.1:0-3377 GCF_004010195.1 Chiloscyllium plagiosum
GGGAGCAGAGGGATACAGATCCTTTGGAATTGGGTTGATAGATTTAGACAGTGGATTTGGATCAGCGCAGGCTTGGACGACCGAAGGGCCTGTTCCTGGGCTGTAAATTACTTTATATTTCCCCTGACTAATGCACCTAGCCTACACATCCCTGAACACTATGGTCAATTTAGCATGACCAATTCACCTAATCTGCACATCTTTGGATTGTGAGAGAAAACCGGAGCACCCGGAGGAAACTCACACAGACTCAGGGAGAATGTGCAAACTTCACACAGACAGTTACCCAAGTCAAAATCGAACCCGGGTCCCTAGCACTGTGAGGCAGCAGTGCTAACCACTAAGCCACCACGTCGCCTAAATATCTTATGAATATTCTTCATTTTCTTCACTCCTTCTACTGGAAGCTCTGCCTTCAGTGACACTGGCCCTAGACTCTAATTTTGTCACTAAACCTCCCCACCCCCACCTTTAATGCCCCTGCACTCTAAATGTGTCTGCACGCTTAATACTCCTGGTAAACCACCTGGTCTGCACTTCAGGTCTCAGTTTAAAGATAAAGAGTCGATTTTCCTGCTCCTTGGATGCTGCCTGACCTGCTGTGCTTTTCCAGCGCCAATTTAATCTAGATTCTGACCTCCAATATCTGCAGGCCTCACATTTGCTGAGTTGATTTTAACCTTACTGCGAATCCTCTTGCAAGGATGCCGACCTTGAAGAAGTTCTCCTCCTCTCTCTCTACAAGAATCTCAGTGAGTCTCTCTCACACTGCAACTCCCAGGTAATCTCCTCTGCCCTGAAGCTACACTTGGCTACCTTCTCTCCAGCCCCACCCACCTCCCATTTATATCTCCACCCCGGAGGCTCCCTGTCTTCATTCCTTCTGAAGGACTTTTGCCCGAAACATCGATTTTCCTGCTCCTCGGATGCTGCCTGACCTGCTGTGCTTTTCCAGCACCATTCTAATCTTGACTCTGATCTCCAGCATCTGCAGTCCTCACTTTTGCCTAGCACCCATGTAAAACAGATGAGGAAATGTATTTTCATCTCAGGGAGATGAGAGTCTTTGGAATTCCCTTGCTCAACAAAGCAATAGACGCAAAATCACTGAATTGTTTTTAAAGCAGAGCTCGATAGATTCTTGGTTACCAAGGCGATGAAAGATTATCGGAGGTATGCAGGAATGTAGAATTGGGATTGATATCAGACCAGCCATGATCTTACTGAATGGCGAAGCAGGCTAGAAGGGCCGAATGGCCTACCCTTGTTCCTTGTTGGATATTCATATCCTTATTTGGCTTGGTGTCGATCTTTTGGCTGTTAGACCTCCAACAAACACCCATGCTTCAGCTGGTATTCTGTAAATGCAGGTTGTTTTTGTGGTTGCGAGTGGTGGTATTGTCCATCTGGTGCTGTGGGGTGAGAGTGTAGCAGGGAATCCCAAGCCACTGTCCATAGTTGTCGGCTCTGAGACAGAGGGGCTTGAGCAGCATTGGCTATTGCAAGAAACCTGAAAGGGTCATGTGAGAAATGAGATGGGGTCAATCTTGACTTCGAGACCACAGAATCATAGAATTGTTATAGTGCAGAAGGTGGCCACTTGGCCCATCATGCCTGCACTGGTTTTATTAACTAGTGCCAATACCTACCTGTTCCCCACCATACCTCTACATGCCAGATTCCTGTAGTGGGGAGATAATGGTCTAGTGGCTTTATTGCTAAACTATTAACATAGAGACCCAGGTAAAGTTCTAGATTATCTGGTTTTGAATCCTTCCATGGTAGATGGAGGAATTTGAATTCAATAAAAATCTAGAATGAAGAGTCTTAACGATGACTGTGAAACTGTTGCCGATTGTCAGAAAGACCCATCCAATAAACTAACGTCCCTAAGGAAGGGATACCTGCATCCTTATCTGGTCTGCCACAGCAATGCAGTTGACCCTTAACTGCCCTCTGGACAAAAAAAATGCTGACATCCCGTGATTGAATAAAACATGCTACTATCCAAATACTCATCTTGTTGCATTTTCAAACATTGCGATGAGATTCTTGATGAGAGTCTGTGAGCTGCCTATAAATGTGGCCCCATCCCAATTAATATGCTGTTTCCTATCCTACTGCCCACCACTTGGCTTGGCTTGGGCATGATTAGTCAGCTAGTTAGGACAGTCAGGGTTATTATCCTTTCCTCATATTGGAGAGGGGGAGCTTAATCACACAATCTCTACAATGTGGAAGCAGGCCATTCAGCACATTGAGTGAATGCTGATCCTCTGAAGAACATCCCACCTTATCTGCTCCACAACTACCTGATGAAGGAGCAGTGCTGCAAAAGCTAGTGCTTCCAAATTAACCTGTTGGATTATAACATGGTGTTGTGTGATTTTTAACATTGTCCACCCCAGTCCAACACCAGCACCTTCAACTCACCTTATCCCTGTAACTTTGCATTTCCCATGGCTAATCCATCTACCCTGGACACCCATAGCTGGAATCGGACCTGCGTCCCAGGCACTGTGAGGCAACAGTGCTAATCACTGAGTCACCGTGCCACCCACCACTCTCCTGGAATTAGGGAATGATTATGGGAGAGGAAAGTGGCTGAAACATCAGCTATTGCTGTTGCAGGTGGGGAACGATGGTGTATTGTTGTGAGGGAATGAGTAGGCAGTACAGAGGCAGGTTGAGAGTTAGTGGAGTGGGAGAACTGGGTGCATGAGAGCAAGTAAGGGAAGCTTCTGTGTGCAATAGTGAGAGGGGTAAAGCACGAGCCTTGTGAAAAGAGGGTGCAGTAGCAGAGATAGTCAGTAAGATTGCAGAGACGATGGTAGCACTGACCCTGGCAGAACAAAGGCAGGCATTGACCTTATCCTTACACTGCTGGACACTCCTCCAGATAGCTGAGACCACACTGACCAAGGTGGCAACCTCAGACTAGGTTGGCAAGACCTGGTGCCACGGTCTCCTTTGGCCATCCCTGGGGAAGAGGATGTTCCTCGTCTGCATCACCCTATCCACTAGATCTTCCAGGTGCCTGTCTGCAAATTGATACACCAAGTGCCCCTCATCTGTCACATCTGGGGGACCATTCAGGGCATCTGTTTTCAAAGACAGCATTGTCAGGGATCTTGGGTTATCCTGGGGTGGCATGGTGGCTCAGTGGTTAGCACTGCTGCCTCATAGTATCAGGGGCCTGGGTTCGATTCCAGCCTCCAGTGACTGTTTGTGTGGAGTTTACATATTCTCCCTGTGGTTATGTGAATTGGTCATGCTAAATTGCCCGTGGTGTTCAGGGATGTGTAGATTAGGGGTAAGTGTTGGGAATGGGTCTGGGTAGATTGCTTTTTGGAGGGTCAGTGTGGACTTGTTGGGCC
>NW_025190449.1:0-3377 GCF_004010195.1 Chiloscyllium plagiosum
CTTTGAGATAACTTTTAGAAATTGTAGGCTACGTCTTTTTAACATTTCTAAAATCTCATTAGTATGCAATCACCAGGCTACCAAGGAAGGGCATTTTGTTTGTTTGTTTTTTTTAGCCGTTTTCACCGTTTCAATGAGTTATTTTGTTAGATAGTCGAGTTCCTTTCATGTAGTATTCACATAAAATGTGCAGTAGACAAGTTTGCGGCCGCAATGCCATTAATTATTTTCAAGACGTAAATAAACTTGACCGGGATTTTAAACTGGAGCATTGGATCTGAGTATCGGCAATGGATTAATTTATTAACACAACAAATGTCGCCTCTCCGGCCTTTAAAAAAACATTGATCTTTGAGATTACAGACAGTATATGCATGCAAATGCAAAACTTTCAACGAAAAAAAATGAAAATTATACAAGGAATGGAAGAGCCTTGGGAAAAAATGATGAGCAGAGAAATCTGGGAGTGTAGGTCCTTTGTCCCCGAAATGTTGCTGCACAGGTGGATAGTGTGCTCAAGAAGGCATGTGGTAATCTTGCCTTCATCGGACGGGGTATTGAGTATAATAGCTGGCAAGCCATGTTAAAATTTTACAAGACTTTGGTTCGGCTGCATTTAGAATACAGTGTACAGTTCTGGGCGGCACATTACCAAAAGGATGTGGACGCTTTGGAGAGGGTGCAGAGAAGGTTCACGAGGATGTTGCCTGGTATGGAAGGTGCTAGCTATGAAGAGAGGGTGAGTAGGTTAGGTTTATTTTCACCAGACAAAGGGATATTGAGGGGAGAACCTGATTGAGGTTTACAAAATCATGAACCGTATAGACAGGATGGATAGAGACAAGTTTTTTTTCCAAGGGTGAAGGATTCAATAACGAGAGGTCACGCTTTCAAGGTGAGAGGTGGAAAGTTTAAGGGGGATACACGCGGCAAGGCCTTCACACAGAGGGTGGTGGGCGTTTGGAACGCATTGCCAGCAGAGGTGGTAGAGGCAGGCACTGTAGTTTCATTTAAGATGTGTCTGGACAGATGCATGAGTAGGTGGGGAGCAGAGGGATACAGATACTTAAGAATTGGGCGACAGGTTTAGACAGTTCATGTGGATCGGCTCAGGTTTGGAAGGCCGTAAATGTTCCTGGGCTGTAAATGTTCTTTGTTCTTTGTTTTGTGAAAATCAGTATGTAAAATCGACATTAAATGTCCAATCAAACATCGAAGGAAGACCTGCGTGAAGCATGTTGTTTTGCACAAAAAAAGTTTTGAATCGAAGGCAGCTTCGATGATTTACACACAACAAAGCGGTTCAAGGCTAACTCGAGAAGGTCTGCTCCATCCCGAGGGACGAAGGAAAATGACGTGATATTCAGTTTCAGCTACAAAGAGATTCGGCTAAAATATATTGTCTTGTCCGCGGCTTTTCCACATGATATGATTTATTTTCTTCCATAGAGATTTCCCCACGTTTATTAGCTCTTCTCTGAATTTGTTCTGGGTTGCTGCATAAATGCATGGGTTCAGGAAACAACTCAACAACTTCAACATATCTCCTGTTTCAGTCGCGATGGATTCAGGGTTCCTAAAGTCACCTCGGTAATAGTTAGGGTGTGACAATCTGGTTATGACCAAACTCACAGAATGTGTCAACCAAAGCAATATGAAACTGCCTGATACCGAGAACAATAAAATTATGGACTTCCTCCAGTTTTCCATCCCTGATTGGTTTCGCTTCTCAGTTCTGTGGCCCTGGAGTCCAACGCGAGTCCTATTCGCCACGACAACACGGTGGATGGTTAAAGAATTAAACAAGAAAATTAGGAGAAATGGAAGCCAAGCAACCCAGGTGCTGTAGAACCAGACAAACGCCATTCCGGGAGTTGACGCAAAGAAAGTTACACTTGACCGGCAGCCCCATTCAATTTGATTAATGATTTGCACTGGTTCATATGCAAACAAAACCGGGATGTTCTTTAATAAGGTCAGAACGGAGACGATTATTAATATTGTGATTGCAGTTTTCTTGGTGCAGTGTTTTGTCTTAAACTTCTGACAGCAGATCACCACAAATCTGTCAAATGTGAAAGAAACGGTGAACCAAACAGTTTGATCCAGACCGATGGTAATCATGTATACAATGAGCTTGCACACAGGTGTGTGGGACAAGAAGGAAAATGGGAAGTGATAACTCAAAATACGATACACTATAATACTATTGATAATAACCAATAGATCCGACGTTGCCATGGCCACCATGTCAGCCGAGATGCATTTGGAAAGACCACAGTTTCCTCGGAAAAGAATTAAAATAGTCATCACGTTCGCTGTCAGAGAAACAGAAATGTTCGTTAATATTGCAATGCATGATTGAAACAGAGGAAAAGATACTTTTGTACACATTCTGAGTGATTTACAAAATGGAAAATTTACCCAAGCATTTAAAATGCCGTTCCAGTCATCATTCGATGTGGTATTGTCGGACTGTCTAAAGATCAACAGATATATTTTCAGAGGACCCTTATGTTGAATTACTATTGCTAAACTACTAATGCTTCGAGAAAAAGGGAATAGGAAAAATTGTCTCGACATGATTCTCGATATTGTCCTTGTAACACTAAGACATACAGTATGTGGCATTAACATTGTAAACCGAAACTCAATTAAACACAAACTGATTGAATGGCTTACCTGGAAGACTAACAGCTGCGAGAAGTGGATAGTAAATCTCTTTCAACAGCAAAATCGGTGCTTTTGCCATTTCTGAGAATGAATGTTTTCAGCAGAGGCTGAAGGTCTGTGACTGGTGTGTGGCAAAGGTATGGGAAGGTAATGTGCATTTATACATGCATCAGACCTCTAGAGATGCAATGACCTCAAATCATCACTGATACTACTCACATTCACCTGTGCAAAGAAAATAAACTTTACTTTTGCATAATATCCTAAATAAAATATGATCTGCACCTGGCATCGTTGACTTCATTTCCATTGCCTTCTCTTAGTTCACTGGATTCCAATGTCATGTCGTTTACCTCATTTCTGAATTTTGACCATTTTCCTTTGCGTGAAATAATCTTGCCTCGTGAGTTGGCATCTAGGTCTTTTTTGTCATTGATCACATTGTCGACTGTACTCTTCACTGGCCAATTGCCAATTGTTACATCCGTAATGCACATGGCGGCTCATCACAGTCTAACTATTGTCCTGTTTCTGAAATTGAATCCTCAGTCACGATTCATGGACAGATGAATATTAAACAATTGATTACCATCCTGGAGATTCACTGCTCTCCACATCCTATTCAGTAAAACCAGTAATTTTCTTTCTTCCCTTTAACAATTACATCCTCCAATTCATGTGATAGCCTGGAAATGAACACCGAG
>NW_025190450.1:0-3377 GCF_004010195.1 Chiloscyllium plagiosum
GCAGCTTTAAAACAAAAACCTCTTGGAGCTCAACGCTTTCAATGAGAGTCTGAGCCCGGTGGTAAGTTCAGGTAACCTTTATTGCAACCAAACTTTGTTACAGCTTCAGATCCCCCCAGCAAAAACGCAGAGAAAAAGCAGTTGCTTTTTGAGCACCTCAAGGTGAAAGCGCACACACTGCACCTCCCCTGTCCCACCCCTCTCACTGTCTTTACTATTGGCCAGCACCAAGTTGTCCCTTTGTAATTGGATCATTGGTAAAGCCCTAACCCGGAGGAAGTATTGCCTCACTCAGCAATTTCAACCCATACCCTGTCTCCAAGTAAGTTTCTCCCCGCTCATTTGCCAGGAAGGGGCAGTGTAGTGTCAACCAGACTGCTGTGGGTCTGGAGTTACGTGTAGGCCAGACCGGGTAAAGGATGCAGCTGGAACGACTGAGTGTATCCTTTCCCACAATGGCGGTTCCCTTACCTAACAAGGGAGAGAGTGAATCAGATGGGGGCTTTCTCCCCCGCACCACCCCCTCCCTGAAACAGTCTCATCATTAGATTCCGAACTCCAGATTTCTGACCGAATACCAATTCTGCCATCTGTCGTGGCGGGATTCGAACCCGGGAGTCCCCGGAACCGGGTTGATAGTCCAATCGATAATGGCACTCGGCCATCACTCCTTCAATCCCCCTGCGATGGCACGTAAACTCGCTGGTGTTTCTGCAGGTTGGAGGAGTAGGTGAAGCCCTTCCCGCACTGAGAGCAAGTGAACGGCCTCTCTCCGGTGTGGATCCGCTGGTGCCTCAGCAGGGTGGAGACCTGGCTAAAGGCCTTCCCGCACTCTGGGCAGCTGAAGGGCCTCTCCCCCGTGTGGACCCGCCGGTGGGTCAGCAGGTGGGAGGAATACCTGAAGCCCTTCCTACACTGAGAGCAGGTGAATGGCCTCTCCCCCGGGTGGACCCGCTGGTGGGTCAGCAGGGTGGAGGAATTCCTCAAGGCCTTCCCGCACTCGGGGCAGCTGAAGGGCCTCTCCCCCGTGTGGACCCGCTGGTGCCCCAGCAGGGTGGAGACCTGGGTAAAGGCCTTTCCGCACTCTGGGCAGCTAAAGGGCCTCTCCCCGGTGTGGACTCGCTGGTGGGTCTGGAGGTTGAAGGAGCAAGTGAAGCCCTTCCCGCACTGAGAGCAGGTGAACGGCCTCTCCCCCGTGTGGATACGCTGGTGGGTCATCAGGGAGGAGACGTGGGTAAAGGCCTTCCCGCACTGAGAGCAGCTGAAGGGTCTCTCCCCTGTGTGGATCCGCTGGTGGCTCTGCAGGGTGGAGGAGCAGGTGAAGCCCTTCCGGCACCGAGAGCAGGTGAACGGCCCCTCCCCGGTGTGGACATGCTGGTGCCTCAACAGGGCGCAGGAATTGCTGAAGGCCTTCCCGCACTTGGTGCAGCTGAAGGGCCTCTCCCCCGTGTGGATACGCTCTTGGCTCCGCAGATTGGAGGAGCAGGTGAAGCCCTTCCCACACTGAGAGCAGGTGAACGGCATCTCCCCTGTGTGGACATGCCGGTGACTCCGCAGATTGGAGGAGCAGGTGAAGCCCTTCCCGCATTCAGGGCAACTGAAGGGCTTTTCCCCCGTATGGACACGCTGGTGCCTCAGCAGGTTGGAGACCTGGGTATAGGCCTTCCCGCATTCAGGGCAATTGAAGGGCCTCTCCCCCGTGTGGACATGCTGGTGGATCAGCAGGGTGGAGGAATTGCTGAAGGCCTTCCCGCACTCGGGGCAGCTGAAAGGCCTTTCCCCCGTGTGGACCCGCTTGTGCCTCAGCAGGGTGGAGGCCTGGGAAAAGGCCTTCCCGCACTCTGGGCAGCTGAAGGGCCTCTCCCCTGTGTGGACCCGCTGGTGGGCCAACAAGTGGGAGGAATGTCTGAAGGCCTTCCCGCAATCGGTGCAGGGGAATGGCCTCTCCCCGGTGTGACTGCACCGATGAGTCTCCAGGGCAGACGGGACACGGAAGCCTTTCCCACAGTCGCCACACTTCCACGGTTCCTCGACAGGGCGGGATTCCTCAGGTTTCTCCATGGCCACAGCTTCAGCTGCACACAAACACATGTAGAGCCCCTCCGTGCCGTGAAATCCCCTTTCCAGGCCGTAGAACTGTTTCAGGCTCCACGCACAGTGCACTGCAACAGTGGGGGCTCTCGTCCAGTCCCATTGATGCTGAAAACGTCCTCAAACAGGAACCAAAAAGCGTTGATCCCTCTCACAGAAATCATAGTCAAAACTCGTTGCGGTCCCGATGGATTGTGTAACTGTCAGACATTGACATCAAAGTGAATAATGAAGACGCTGGAGAGTCAGTCAAAAAATGTGGCGCTAGAAAAGCACAGCAGGTCAGGCAGTATCCGAGGAACAGGAGAGTCAATGTTTCGGGCATGAGCCCTTCATCTGTTGATTTTGAAACTTCAATCTTCAGATTTTCAACTACTCTGCAAAAAGAGATTACAAAAGTCATCACTATCAGTGCAGGGTAGAAATTCAGAACAAGCAATTCTACTTTCTGTGGAATATTCTTTTGTTGTTCCACAAAATTGAAAGCACCATCCCACTCTCCCTTCCCCTCTGTTCTCACTCCGCTCTAACTAATTCCCCTTAAGGTGTTGATTCAGGATCTTACAGGGGCAGAAAAAGCAAAAACATCAAGACTGACATCTCTCTGAATTTTGGATACCTCCACCTGAAAGTTAATATCTTTCACAACGCTGGGATCCTTCTGAGAGTGAGCAGGTCTGATTTTGGGAAGCAAAAAAAAGGTGTCAATTCAGGGTAAACCTGCAACGCAGCTTCTTGAGGAAGGACCAGACACAAAATGGTTAATGACCCCGAGAAGGTGAGAGCAAAATGAGACATCAAGGCATTAACGCCAATACACTTCAGTCAAACTCTTCTGCTCCCAGTCAGGGCAACTCATGCTCTGAACGTCCAGCCTTCATAACCACACTTCTGCTTTCACTGAAGACAATTAGAGTCACATAGCACGGAAACAGACCCTTTGGCCCAACCTGCCCAGATATCCTAAATTAATCTAGTCACGTTTGCCATCACTTGGCCTCTATCTGGGCCGGATGCTGACAGCTGGGACTAAATTGGGTTGACTATCTTGTCAGCAAGGACCAAAGGGTCTGTTTCTGTGCTGTACATCTCTATGACTCCAGTTGCATTTGCCATCACTTGGCCCTGACCCATCTGAACCCTTAATATTCAGATGCCCGTCCAGGAGCCTTTTAACTTGTCATCGTACCAGCACCCACCACTTCCTCTGGCAGCTCACGCCATCGTTCAAGAGACTCCACGTTGAAAGCGTTTGGTCTGGTGCACCAGATGACATCAGGATAATC
>NW_025190451.1:0-3378 GCF_004010195.1 Chiloscyllium plagiosum
CTGATGGATTTCCTCGTGAATTTTATACATAATGTATAAACCTATTGTCAGGGCTGATGTTTAGCACGTTCTGTCACTCATACAGTCACGAACCCCTCCCTCCATATCTCTCTGATGCCGAAGGAGGAAGACCCTGAAGGATTGTGCTTCTTACACGCCAATCTCACATTTAAATGTTGGTTTCAAAATCCTGTCTGGGACCCGTGCATGAAAGCTGGAAACTTTGCTGCCTTCCGTTGCCAAAGAGGACCAAACAGGCTTGAAAAAGGGACGCAGATCTTCCTACAATGTAAAGAGGTTACTCAATATGATCCAAGAGTGTCAACAACAATCTGTCCAGGGATTACTGATCTCTTTAGATGAGAGAAGGTATTTGATTGGGTTGAGTGGCCGGATCACTTCTGTACATTAGAACGGTTTGGTCTACGCAAAGTTTTTATCAAGTGGTTGAGGGTCCTTTACCGTGATCCTCTGGCTGCAGTTCTCACTAATGGTGTGCCAACCAGTAATATTAATATTTCTCAGGCAGCCGACCAGGTTGATACCTTTCACCATTGTTGTTTACGTTGGTGATTGAGCCACTGGCGGAGGCCAGCTGTAGGGATACCAACATATCTGCCCCAGAAGTGGGATAGAAGTCACGTAAGATTATATTGTATGCAGATGAGGGTCTTAATTTCTTATGTCAAATTCCGCAATTTCGGTAGATCATGTGATGCAATGCATTAATTCGCTTGGTGCCTTTCTGGGCGATAAGATTAATTTTACAAAGTTGGAGGCCATGCCTATGGGAGGTCTCAGGGAAATACCTGATACTGAGGGCAAATCCTGGTTTCCTTTTAAATTGCCACGGGGTGGTTTCCCTATTTCAGTATATTCATTGCATTTGTCTTTGATCATTTATTTATATCCATTTGTTTGACAAAATTACATAATTCGGATAGCTGATATTAAAATGAATGTCCTTCCTCATTTCCTACACCTTGTGTGAATGCTTTCTTTGATGTTTCCCAGAGAGCAGAGTCATGTGGGCGGCACAGTGGTTAGCACTGCTGCCTCACAACGCCAGTGACCCGGGTTCACTTCCCACCTCAGGCGACTGACTGCGTGGACTTTGCACATTCTCCGGGTGCTCCGCTTTCCTTCCACAGTCCAAAAATGTGCAGGTTAGGTGAATGGGCCATGCTAAATTGCCTGTAATGTTAGGTGTAGGGGTAAATATAGGGGAGTGGGTGGTGGGTCGGTGTGGACTCGTTGAGCTGAAGGACCTGTTTCCACACTGTAAGGAAGCTAATCTAAGATGTTTCTAAGAAACATAATGGCTGGTTTAGCTCTTTTATTTGGCACCATAAGCGATTCTTTATCAAGCTAACAAAATTGCAACTGCCCCACGGATTGTGAGGAGTTGATTTCCCCGATTAAAAACAATCAATTCAGTTTTTTTTTCACCGTATGTGAGTGCCTGGGCCGCTGATGTCTCGGCATCAACATGGCATTGAGCCCTCTCAGACAAAGTGAACCCGTCTTAGTCTGTTATTCTTACATAAAATGACAACATTTGTGGAGTATTGTCATAATCTAATGATGATCAATACGGTCAAAAGTTGAAGGACAATGCGTCAGATCGAGGGCAACACAGCCATAACCATATTTCTTACCCCGATAATTGCTATACCGTGTTGTCAACCGGGGATGATGGATTCCAGATTTAAACTGTGGGCAGCGAGGGGTGTACCTTGCTTGGGTGATTTAGAATTAGTAGAATCCCTACCGTGTGGAAACAGGTCCTTGGGCCCAGCAAGTCCACTTTGACCCTCTGAAGAGTAACCCACCCAAACCCATTCCCCTACCATCCTATATTTACCCTGACTTATGGCCCAACTTACAGATTCTTGAACACTATGAGCGAGTTAGCAATGGCCAATTCATCTAACCTGCACATCTTTGTGACTGGGGAAGGAAACCAACGCAGACACAGTTGAGAATATACTAACTCCACACAACCAGTCACCCAAGGCTGGAACCAAACCCGTGACCCTGGTGCTGTGGTTAGCAGTACAAACCACTGAGCCACCATGTCTTACTTGAGGGAGAAACAATGATATCATTTGGTCAAATAACTCGTAAGTATGGACTATTTAGCAGAGACTTCTGTTTTTTTTTTCCAGATTAGAGATTTGATTAAAAAAGACTTTTAACAGACACTTATAGATCCGATAAAGATAAGTGGGTTCTTTTTGCTACTAATACCCTCTCTGTCAGCAGCCTTTATCATGACTTGAATAGTGTCCCCTCACACAAGACTGTGCAGCGTCGTGACGTCTGTGCGAGAGAGTTGGGGGTTTAGATCTCTTCGGAGAAATGGGAGGATATTTGTGAAAATGCTCGAAGGATTTTGATATGTAATAGCACATATTCCATGCAGTTGAAAAATCTTCATAGGGTCTGTCTGACACCAGAGTTTCTCTCAAAATTCAAAGTGGGATTATCTTCAGTATGTACGAAATGCAGAATGACTACAGGCACTCTTGCTCATTGCATGTGGTCCTGCTGCAAGCTTCGTATATATTGGAGCACTGTGTTAGTTGTAGTAGAGTGGGTCTTGGGGACAGAATTGGAGATGGACCCGGTTTCTCTTTTCCTGGGCCTGCACAGAGTATCTTACACAGATGCACATGGGGAAAAAATCCTTACTTTCTGTGCTAGGAAAAATGTTGTGTTGGATGTCTGAAAACTCCTCGGGTCTTTTGGGTCTTTGTAAGCTCCTCATGGAAAATATCCCTTTGGACTTTCTCACCAGAATGGTGCACCAGAAAACAGAGATTAGTATAAGTCATAGAGTCATGGAGATATAAAGCATGGAAACTGACCCTTCGCTCCAATCCATCCTTGCCGACCACATGTCCCAAACCAATCTAGTCCTACCTGCCAGCACCTGACCCATAACCTTCCAAACCCTACCTATTCCTTTACCCATCCAAATGCCTCTTAAATGTTGCACTTGTATCAGCCTCTCCCACTTCACCTGGCAGCTCATTCACCTGGTACCACCCTCTGTGTGAAATAGTTACCCCGTAGGTCTCTTTTATATCTTTCCCCTCTCACCCTAAACCTATGCTCTGTCGTTCTGGACTCCCAGAAACCAGGGAGTCCAGGCCAGTGTGCCAACAGCCTTCTTCACTGTCCTGTGTATCTGTGACTCAAATTTCAGACAACCGTGCACCTGATCTCCAACATCCTTTTGTTCCATTACACTCCTTAAGGCCCTCTCATTCTTGATTAAACTCCTGCAGGGATTTGACTGTAAACGATGCCTCCTGTTTTAGTGTCACCTGCAAACTTGTTAACTTTGCGTTGTTCACCCTGGTCCAAATCATT
>NW_025190452.1:0-3378 GCF_004010195.1 Chiloscyllium plagiosum
TCGTCCAATTCCGCAGGTCCTGATCCTTATCGGCAATATGGAAGGGGAAAGCAGCATTCCCAAGCCAGAAAAATCATTCCTATGTTATGCATGTGGTCGAATATTTAACTGGTCATGTGATCTGGGAAGACACCAATGTGTTTGGACCAGGGTGAGTCTGTGTAAATATAAGGACTGTAGGAAAGGAATCACTTACACCTCCCAGCGCGACACTGACTGACACAGTCACACTGGGGAGAGGCCGTTCACCTGCCTCATGTATGGGAGGGAAATACTCGATCTTACAACCTGCTGAGGCACCAGAAATGGCACAGCGGATTTAGACCCTGAACCTGCTCCATGTGTAAGAAAGGATTCATTCAAATCTCTCACCTGCGGAGATATCAGTGCATTCCCATCGGGGAGAGGCCATTCTCCTGCGCAGTTTGTGGGAAAGGATTCATTCAGAGACCTGCTGAAACACCGGCGAGCTCACTCTGGGGAAAGGCCATTCACTTGCTCTCAGTGTGGGGGGGAGAATCACACAAATGCACCACCTGCAAAGTCCCACTGAGTCCACACAGGGGGAGAGGCCATTCAGATACTCAGTGTAGGAGAAGGGATTCAGTTATTCATCCCACCCCGAGACCCCAGCGTGTTCACACTGGGTAGGAGCTGTTCACCCCTCTGTGTGACAAGGGATTTGCTGCGTCTTCAACACGATTGAGAGACCAGTGAGTGCTCACAGGTACGTGGTCATCCATCTGCTCCATGTGGACTGCAGGACTCTTATTCTAATGTTACTGTTCATCAGAGTCAGGACCTTGTACATGATGACACTTTTGGAGTATTGATGTTGTTGTTAACCACATGAACTGGGCTGGAGTTGACTCAACTTACATTGCCCCTTTCTGAACCTCCGGATGTCTCTCTGGACAGCAAGTCTCCACAAAGAACAATGTGACAATAAGCAGGGATCATCTGCTTTGATTTAAATTGTGATGTAGCACAGCTGCTTCACAGCATCAGGTACAAGGTTGGAGTCCAGTTTTGGTCAATAGCCTGTGTGGAGTTCCCACATTCTCCCCATGATAGTGTGGGTCCCCTCCAGATGCTCTGGTTTCCTCCCACAGCCAAAAGATGGGAAGGCTAACTTGTCCACAGTGTCCAGGAATGTTCAGACTAGGTGGATCAGCCATGGCAAATGCAGTGTTACAGAGATGGAGTGCTCTGGGCGTGATGTTCTTCGGATTGTCGGTGGGGTTTGATGGGCCAATGCTCTCCTCCCACACTGTAGGGATTCTATTCTATGATTGAGGATAAAGGCGACATAGTCGGTTGTCCTTGGAGAAGGAACATGTGGTGTGTATCAATGCTTTCGATGCCTTCAGATAGAGGTGGGCACCGCAGGAGATATAGTGCTTTATCTCCACCGCTGTCCCCTCCCCACAACTCTACTTTGATTTAGTCCCTTCTCACTCGGTCACTTGCAATGGTTTGCTTGTCCCGTAATGGGCTTTGTTTGGAAATATTCAATTGGTTACACAAATGGTTTACTGCTGGTGATTATATGTCTCGATTAGAGTGGTGCTCGAAAAGCACAGCAGGTCAGGCAGGATCCGAGGAGCCGGAAAATCAACGTTGTGGCAAAAGCCCTTTTCCAGCACCACTCTAATCTAGGCTCTGGTTTCGAGCATCTGCAGTTCTCACTTTTACACTGCTGGTGTAAATGTTAACCATAAGCAAAATAGCATAATGATGATTTTGATGGTGGGAAGGTTGCTATGATCACATTTCTGGGTCGGAGAAATCGGGGAAAAGAACGCTTCACAGCTCATAGAACGAGAACTGAAAAGCAGTTAAATCAAACCAAAGGTTCAGACAGGGAGGGGATATTTCTCTGGAGTTTGAGTAGCTGGAAAGTGATGGTGTCCGGGAAGACAGGATTTTGTTTTACAGAGGTTGAAAGCATTAAAACTGTTATATTCAGACAGTTTAATTTATTTTCTTTAATTTTATTTGCTGTGCAAAAAACTTTTACAACATTTTAAAGCCAAAATTTACAAACCTTGTGTTAAAGATAAATGTCAAATAAAATCCATCAAACCATCCCTCACTGAAAACTGTTGTGGAAGTGCAATATCCTGGAGAATCCCTGTCCTTTTCTTCCTAACCGGGCTCCTTGACTATATACATACCTGGGAGATAGCAGCAGGAGGAGACCATTCAGCCTTTCAATCCTGCTCCACCATTCAATCGGCAACAGCTGACCATCCAGCTCAGACTCCTGTTCCTGCTGTGCTCCAATCCCCTTTGATGACTTTACCTTGAAGAACTATATCTAAGTCCTCCTTTAGTTTCACTGCCTTTTGTTCCAGTGACGTTGCGGTGTTACTGTGTGGGTGTACGCAGGGGTAATGTGATGGTGCTCTCTCCTGGGAATGCACTCAGCGTCGCTCATCATCCTGCAGTAACATCAATTGGATTTCAGCAACTCGAGTAGAAACCATTTCCAGGATTTGGGCATCACTAGCTCAGCCAGCATTAATTCCCCATCTCTAGTTACCCATTGAGAACATGGTAGTAAGCTGCTGTCTTGAACCATTCGCAGTCCATTTGGCGCAGATAGACCGACAATGTGGGAGAGTGTTGCAGGATTTTGGCCGAGTGATTCTCAATCTTTGGTTCTTCAAATGCTAGTTAACTTAATCACCATCTGCACATGATTTTGAGATTTCAGTCTGCAAATCTTCACCATCTAGCACCCTGTATAAAGGAATATATACAGATTAGAAATTCAGAACAGACAATTCTAGTTTCTCTGAAATATCTTTTTCCCCTTTCTTCTCCAAAAGCTGTAACCCTCCAGCCCACTTACTCTCTCCCGCTATTCTGACTCTGCTAACCCCTAATGTACACTCTCCACATTCTCATGGAGTTGCTGATAAACAGATCCATGCCACCACTTCCTGTCCCTGGTGAGATGCTGCACCCTTTCTGGGTTCACTTCCTTTCCTTTCAGTTGCTGCAAGTCAATAATGTAACAGCAGAATGAAACAAAATGAAACAGAAAGGGAGGTCGCAGATCCTGGACAGAAGAGGAACCTTCAGTCTGGGAGAATGGGTCAGATCTTTCTTTGTTTCCCATTAGTTGATTCCCACCATTACAATGAACTGGGGATGGAGAGTGGTCTTACATGGGTGTGGTGATACTTTGACTCCCAACTGATCAATACTATAAGCAGATGCATTCCTCCTCCAGCCAATTACAGTGTGAAATACTTTCTGCAAAGTATACTTACCCAAAGCACATGCGCCAAAACCCGCCCACATTCTGTACATGTACAATGCTGGATTTCCCCGCATATGTGTGGTCCCTGCTTCAGGGATTGTGGGAGT
>NW_025190453.1:0-3378 GCF_004010195.1 Chiloscyllium plagiosum
GCAGTGGGTCTGTATGGCTGTGAAACAGACTGGGAGGAGTGTGCAGTGGGTCAGTATGGCTGTGAAACAGACTGGGAGTGTGCAGTGGGTCCCTATGGCTGTGAAACAGACTGGGAGGAGTGTACAGTGGGTCCGTATGGCTGTGAAATAGATTGGGAGGAGTGTGCAGTGGGTCCGTATGGCTGTGAAATAGATTGGGAGGAGTGTACAGTGGGTCCGTATGGCTGTGAAACAGACTGGGAGGAGTGTGCAGTGGGTCCGTATGGCTGTGAAATAGATTGGGAGGAGTGTACAGTGGGTCCGTATGGCTGTGAAATAGATTGGGAGGAGTGTACAGTGGGTCCGTATGGCTGTGAAATAGATTGGGAGGAGTGTGCAGTGAGTCCGTATGGCTGTGAAACAGACTGGGAGGAGTGTACAGTGGGTCTGTATGGCTGTGAAACAGACTGGGAGGAGTGTGCAGTGGGTCCGTATGGCTGTGAAATAGATTGGGAGGAGTGTGCAGTGGGTCCGTATGGCTGTGAAACAGACTGGGAGGCGTGTACAGTGGGTCCGTATGGCTGTGTAACAGACTGGGAGGAGTGTGCAGTGGGTCTATATCACTCTGAAACAGCATGGGAGGAGTAATGCTGTGTAACGGACTGGGAGGAGTGGGCAGTGGGTCAGTCTCACTGTGTAACACACTAGGAACAATGTAAAGTGTATCAGTATCGTTGTGTAACAGAATGGGAGGCATGTGCAATGAGTCAGTATTAATGTGAAATAGACTGGGAGGAGTGTGCAGTGCGTCAGTCTCAATTTGCAACAGACTGGGAGGAGTGTGCAGTGAATCAGTTTCGCTGTGAAATAGACTGGGAGGAGTGTGCAGTGAGTCAGTATTTCTGTGTAACGGACTGGAAGGAGTGTGCAGTGGGTCAGTATTGCTGCGTAACAGACTTGGATGCGTGTTCAGTCAGTTATTATAGCTGAAACAGACTGGGAGGAGTGTGCAGTGGGTCAGTATTGCTGTGTAACGGGATTGGGAGGAGCATGCAGTGGGTTGTGAGGAAGCATCATTTGACCTGAAAAGTTTCCTCTAATTTCTCTCCAACCGATCCTCCTGGACCTCCTGTGGTTTTCCAGCATTTTCTGATTGTTTTTGTCATTGTGAAGCAGACTGCCAGAGTGTTTGTATAAAGAGGGCAGCATGTTGTGGAGGTATGGAGGATAGTGGGCTAGTGTAGGTTAGGTGGGCTTGGATCGGCGCAACATCGAGGGCCGAAGGGCCTGTACTGCGCTGTATTCTTCTATGTTCTATGTTCTATGTTCTATATAACTGGCAGTAGAAGTGTAACATCATTCAAACACAGGTATTGTTTTTTTTCTTTTTTTTAGTAGCCGAATGATTTTAATGAGGTAATGTTATTTCACTTAGAAAATTCACTTTTAAAATATCCAACCTCCAAAATTAATTATAAGTGGGTAGCTGGGAAGATGGTGTTGCAGCTGTGGCAAGTGGGAGTGATCCACGATGAGGCCATTGCAACAAGAGTTCGCTGTTCAAGGTACCTCTAGTCAGAGTTGATGAGCTGGAGTCTGAGGCGCAGACACTACAAAATAGCAGCAAGTGGATAAATTACCTGGTCACTTTCTTTCAAGAGACAGCCATATCCCTGATAAAAATGATTAAATCTAGCCCTTTGTCATGGATGGAACTGGTTGAATGTGAATCAGGCATTTTTTGGGAACTGGAAATGAACTCCGCTGGAGTGTCAGCCAGTGCTTTTGACCTACGTATGAAATTGTGAAGGTGGGACAGTGCTAAACATACCAGGGCTAGGGCAGGATGACAGGGTTCTTGTTGCACAGTGACATTGAGGCTGCAGACCCGAGTTCTTCCACAGCTCCAGAGATGTTTAACCTCTCTGAACATGTTGATAAACAAATCTCTATAATTGAGTGAGATGATTGAGAAACGAGGACTGAGGGATGAGGGGAGCATCAATCGTCAGTACCACCAGGTTTAGCAGTGCCCTACTGTCTGGCCTGAAGACTTCATCTGCTTAGGATCAGGGGGTATAGTGTGCAGGTGAAAATCTAGATATCCTGTTGGGTGGGAAGCTGGTAAAGATCACAGCCAATGGGGCTTGATGAGGATGGGAATGTGAAGGTTGGGATGGGTCACCTAGACTGAGAGGCTGACTGTGTGACTTACTGTGTGAAGCATGACCACCACTTCCTTCCATTGTGACGGAAATTACACAATGGAGATAAAAATGGCTGCCAGCACACCCAGAGTGGATGGGTTAAGTGCTTCATTCAGTCAGATGAGGGCTGCACCTTTGAACAATGTGAGACCCTCGAAAGAGGAGCAGCCTTAAACAGATGTTCTCACAGTCTGGGTGAAAGAAGCCTGTGAGTATTAAATGCTGTGGTGGAACCTTGAGCATTGATCTATTGGGTGGATTCTAAACCCTGGCCCCATGGTCTCTTGGCCACACCCTGCAGCATTTTGAAACAGCCACGATAATGCCTGGGATGTACTGCGGCCCGGAAAGAATGACTTAAACTGCAAAAGTAGCAATCACCTCCAAAGGTCCCTGAGCCTGGTCATGGAGCAGGGGTTGCTCACCTCATGCCTTGAACCACCAAAGATCGGGTAGCGCTGTGGATGGCCGGGCTCTGTAACTTCAGTCTTGTAGCAGCAGTGGGGCAGCCTTCACACTCCCAGCCGAGGAAGACATATGAGCATATCTTTACAAATGTGAGAACGTGTTTACAATGAAATGTCACCCCAGGCCACTGATGTGCCCTCCGATGGTCATTATCTTCCTTTCCCTCCCACTGTATCTTACAGCAACCCTGGGGTCTGCAGCTGGGTGGAGGGAGCCTTCCCTACAGTGCAGCCTGTGGCCTTGGAGGTTTTGTCGGGCAAGCTCACAGACTATTTGTGACTTGAGGGCCCGGACGTGTTGAGTGTGTCCTGCTCAAAGTAGGGTCCAACTTCTTTGACATGAACTCCATTAGATCATCTCTTATTTGCCTCCAACAGTACAGTTCAAATTTCCTCTACCAATCATGTAGCTTTTTCCACTCTCCTGTCTGATTAGCTCTTCACTACTACCTCACATTTCATTGACTTCCTTGCCTGGGTATTCCCTTATGGGAGAATGTACTGAAATCCACTGGTGGTCCCTTTGGTTTCACCTGTGCCAGTCCAGTTGATTTGTATTTCATTTAATGTGCACAGTTGTCAGTTTCCTTGTCTAATGCTATTGCTATTCCCTATTCCATTCCTCCTCTTCTTCACCATTGGAAATAGATGACAAAGCACTTTCAACTGTAGTAGGGAGAGAAGAAAGTGTGGGGTATAGGTTTGCTCGCTGAGCTGTAGGTTTG
>NW_025190454.1:0-3378 GCF_004010195.1 Chiloscyllium plagiosum
AACTTACCGGGGTAAACCATGCAATACAATTCTATGGCACCGAGTCTTTCCTTGTTGCTCCGAAGGGAAGGGGGAGATGAGCAGAGCATTATTCATTGAGGATTACATAGTTAGATGACAGATAGTCGCTTCTGTGATAACCAGAGTATCTCGTGTTTAGTGTATTTCCTCCAAGGTGCCAGGGTTCATGATGTCTCAGTCAATTATTTGAGATCCTTGATGGGGGGTGGGGGCGGGTGGTGGCGAGCTCCCCCAATCGTGATCCACATTGTTACAAACGACAAAAGTCGGCAAAGGGATCGGCATTTATGGCAGGAAGTCAGGGGTGTAGAGTGGAAGCTTAGTGCTCGAACAAACGGAATTGTTATTTCTTTTCTTTTTGCTCGTGCCACGTGCTAGTGAAGCGAGGAATACGGAGAGAGAGGAGCTGAAACCGTGGTACAGGGATGGTACAGGAGGGAGGTTTTAAGATACTTGGAAAATTGGGGTTCATTCTGGGTGAGGTGGGATCTCTAAAAACAGGATAGTCTACACATGAACGAGTGGTGTACAAATATCCTGGGGGTCAACGTTTCTAATGTACTTCGCAAGGGAGAAAACTATTCTGGCAGGGTAAGAGAAACCTAAGTTTTAGTTCCAGCATCCAGGGGTTTGTGAAATTTGAGGTCATAAATTAGGTTTCAAGGTCGCAAGAGTGCACCAGCAACATGAAGGTGGTTTGAACTGTGTCTACTTCAACATGTGGAAGATCCAAAAAAAGGTGAATGGCAGAATTGTTTGGGTACCTGAGACTTCGATGATGTGGCAATTTCGTAGACATGGCTCGAGCCGAGACCGGAATGATTATTTTAGGTTGCGGTATTTAGAGGTTTCAGTAAAAGCAGCGAAGATGGTAAAAGAGGGGATGGTGCAGCATTGTCCACCAAGGAGAGGACTACAGTGGCAATGAGGACGTTTGAGGACTCATCTACTGAAGTAGTATGGGCTGAGTTTACAAACAGGAAAGGAGGGGTCAAAAGTTTTCTCCAGCCTCGGAATACTTCCACAGATGTAAAAGAAAGGATAGCAAAAATAATTCTGGAGAGGAGCGAGAATGACAGGGTGGTTGTTACGGAGGACATTAAGTTTATAAATATTGACTGGGAAAAATGCAGTTCGAGTACTTTAAGTGGGTCCGTTGCGTGCAACATGGTTTCCTGACAAAGCATACCGACAAGCTAACAAGAGGTGAAGCCACTTTGAATATGGTACAGGATAATAAGCCAGGTCCGGTATTCGATTCGGCGGTTGGTGAGCACTGCAGTGATAGTGACCACAATTCGATTGTGTTAACTTCAGAAATGGAGATGGATAGGAAAATAAAACAGGGCTTGAGTTATTGCTGAGATAAAGGCAGTTAAGATGCGATTAGGCAACGATTTAGGATGTACAGGAGGGAAGTAAACTGCAGGAAATGGGCACATGTACAGGAGGGAAGTAAACTGCAGGAAATGGGCACCATTGAGATGTGAAGCTCATTCAAGGATCCGCTCCAGCGTGCCCTTTATAGGTATGTGCCTGTCAGGCAGAGAGAAAGTAATCGAGCAAGTGAGCCAAAGTTTACTAAAGAAGTTGAATCTCTTGTTAAGAGGAAGAGGCAGTTATATGTTAGGATGATACGCGAAGGCATAGTAACGGTGCTGAAGAGTTACAAGTTCCCCAAGAGTGAACTAAAGCGAGAGCTAAGAAGAGCCAGGAGTGGACAGAAGAAGTCATTGGCAGACAGGATCAAGGACAACACTAAACTTCACTGTGGGTATATCAGGAATAAAATAATCACTTGAGAAAACTTTAAGCCAAAGAAGCTTTTCGTGGGAATTTGTGCGTGGAGTCCGAGGAGATTGGGGAAGTGCTAAATGAATATTTTTCCTCAGTATTCAAAAACGAAAAAGACAATGTTGTAGAGGAGAATACTAAGATACAGGCTACCATCAGAGACGGGGTTGAATTTCACATGGAGGAGGTGTAAGCAATTCTGGAGAGTTCGAAAATCTACAGATCCCTTGGAATGGATGGGATCTATCACAGGAATCTCTGGGATTCCAGGAAGGAGATTGGTTTTGATCTTTATGTCGTCATACTCGACAGGTATACAGCCAGTAGGCTGGAGGATAGCAAATGGTGCTACCTTGTTCAAGAAGAGACAACCCTGGTCATGAGGCACCAGTGAAACGTAGTTCAGTTGTGGGTAAAGTATTGGAAAACTTTATAATAGTTAGGGTATATAATCATCTCGAGAGAAATTAGTTGATTTGGGATAGTCAAGACATATTTACGAAGGCAATTTCCTGTCTCACGTATTTTATTGAGTTCTTTACTTGGTGAACAAACAGTTGGAAGAAGTTGGAGCTTTTATTGTCCTGTATAGGTATTTCAGTAAGGCATTTGATCAGGTTCCCCACGGTAGATTGTTACACAAATATGGAGGCATGGGATTAAGGGTGATTTAGCTGTTTGGATCCGAAATGGGCTCCTGAAAGAACACAGAGCGTGGTGGTTGATGGGAAACGTTAATTTTGAACTTCAGTTAATAGTAGTGTACCACAAGGATCTGCTTTGGTGCCTTTCCTATCTGCCATTTTCCAAATGACCTCAACGATGGCGAGGAATGATGGATGAGTAAATTTGCAGATGACACTGATGCCAGTGGAGTTTTACATCATGCTGAAGGGTGTTGCAGGTTAGGCGGGAACATACATAAGCTGTAGAGCTGGACTGGGAGGTGGCAGGGGAGTTTAATGCTGAAGAGTGTGATGTCGATCACATTGGAACGAACAACAGGAGTAAACAATACTGGGCTAAAGGTCAGATTCTTGGAAGTGTGGACGAACGGAGTGATTGCGTTCTCCGTGTACACAGACCCTTGAAAGTTGCCACCCAGGTTGTTAGTTTTGTAAAGACGGCATTCAGTGCATTAGCTTTATTGTTGGAGGGATTGAGTTTCGGACCCAAGAGAATATGCTGCAACTGTACAAAACTCTGGTGCGGACGTACTTAGATAAATCTGGTCATCACATTATACGAAGGATATGGATGAGTAAGAAAGAGTTCAGAAGAGATTTAGTGGCATGTTGCCTGGTAAGAAGGGTAAGTCTTGTGACGAAAGTTTGAGTACTTGTCGCTGAGAGAGGAAGGGTGAGACGTGACTTAATTGAGACATAGAAGATAATCAGACAGTTAGACAGGGTGAGCAGTGAGAGCCTTTTTCATCAGATGGTGATGGCAAGCACGAGGTGACACAACTATAAATTAACGGGTGATACATAGGACCGATATCAGAGGTAGCTTCTTAACTCTGGCATTAGTAGGGATGTGGAAAGCCCTGTTTGCAAGAGTAGA
>NW_025190455.1:0-3378 GCF_004010195.1 Chiloscyllium plagiosum
AACTGAACCTGTAGCTACCACTTTATCTGGCAGTTAATCACACTCTTACATCCCTGTCTATGTGAAAAGGTCCCTTTTAGGCTATTCCCTCTCAATTTAACCCTGTGCCCTTAGTTTAGGCGCCCTTATCCTGGGGAAAAGACTGTTCCTGTTCACTCTCTCTGTGCCCTTCATGATTTGACAAACCTCTGTAATAACACGCCTCAAAGTCATAAGCTCCAGGGAAACAAGACCGATTCTATCCAGCGTGTCCTTCTAATTCAAACTCTCGGATAATGGTAATAGCTTTTTTTTGCACTTTCAAATGTAATAACACTCTTTCTCTGACAGGGTAACTAGAAGTATATTCAGAACTGCAAAATTGGCCTCACCAATGACCTGTACAAATGCAACATGAAGTCTCAACGACTATACTCAATGGTCTGAAAAAATGAATGCGTGTTAAACTGGCAAATGTTAATCAGCCGCATTCCATGTTCTGTATGATACGTTATAGACCAGACCCGACTGCTCAACACATTCTTAAGCTGGGTAGTCCAGACCGTAACTTTGCTTTATTTTTAGGTAAGTGTGTTGTGGATATTTCCGGAGTGAATTAGCTGATACAACTGTTAGGTTTTAAACAAACAGAATTAATTTACAATATTGCGGAATGAAACACAAAGATCAGAAAATAGAGCACCGAATATCTTATCCTATCCAAACCCAACAGACTATCCCGACTTAACCATGCTGTTCTAAAGATTCTTACAATAATCCCCATAAACAGACCCTTAACACAAAGATTTAAAATGATACATAAAGCTTCCAGGTTACGCAGTCAAAGGGTGGAAGGAGGGAGAGAACCACCTGCCTACCTTAACACATACTGATGCTGAGCTGAATCAAAATCCCTAATCTAAACGAAGGCTAGCTTCCGAGCAAGCTGGCCACTCCCCTTTTATTATACTGGGATTTTTTTTTGAAAGACACGAAAGGCTTAGGCCAGAGACATTATCTTTTTGGGATAAACAAATATGGCCCAAATATACCTTTCAAACCCAGCTTCGTTGAAGCCTACACAATTAGTCTGTCTCTGCAAAAGAACTCAAGTGACTAAGAACCTTGTTAAAGCAACAGGTTCGTCACACCTCCCCCTTTAAAAAATAACATCAATATCAAAACCTAGCTTCAAACATGCACAGCTACATTTGGATATAGTCTATGGTTCTCCCAACACCAAAGGCCAGAGACCCGGGTTCAATTCCCGCCTCAGGCGACTGACTATGTGGAGTGTGCACATTCTCCCCGTGTCTCCGTGGGTTTCCTCCGGGTGTTCCGGTTTCCTCCTACAGTCCAAAGATGTGCAGGTCAGGTGAATTGGCCATCATGATAAATTGCCCGTAGTGTTAGGTGAAGGGGTAAATGTATGGGTGAGTTGCGCTTCGCCGGGTCGGTGTGGACTTGTTGGGCCGAAGGGCCTGTTTCCACAATGTAAGTAATCTAGATAAAGGCCTTCATCTGTCTTTTAAGTCTCAACAATGCATCAGCAATCACATTTTCACGATTTGCTACATGTACAACTTTCAATTTTAATCGCTGTAACAACAGGTTCGATCTAAACAGTCTGGAGTTGTTGTCCTTAATTCTCTCCACAAATTGCAATGGGTTATAAACAGTGTTTACGACTGTCTCAGATGCATTTCTGGTGATATCGACACTGAAATATTGTCATGCCAACACGAAGCTCAAAGTCCCTTTGTCAACTGTTGAATCTTTCTGCTGATGAACGTTGAACGTCCTAGAGAAATACCTGCTGGTTCTTCATTTTTTTCTCCTCGTCGTCCCGCAGGCGCACAGCACCGACACTTACATTACTCGCATTGATAACCACCTTGAAAAGCTTTCTGTTATCAGGCGTGGCTAATACCGGGCTAGTGGTTAACATAGCTTTCAGGCTGCTAAACGCCTCCTGGCAGTCTGCTGTCTACTGTGACATCTTGCCTTTATTGAGCAAATCAGTGAGTAGAGCAGCTACACTGTTGAAATTCGGCAGAAAAGTTTGACAAAATCCACTCAATCCCAGTAACCGTAGTTCTGCTCATTTTGTCGATGGTATGGGAATTCCCGACTCCGTTTGTTTATGAAACCCTATGAGCCATTTGCCCATGTCCACTAACATGGCCCAGGAAGGTGCCTTGGGCTTTGGCAAATTCACTTTTAGTTGGGTTTACCAGAAAGCTTGCCTTCTGAAGTCCATCGAACAAGTTCGATAAATGTTGTAAATATTCCTGTCATGAATGGCCAAACATCACCAGGTCATTGATGTTAACCACACGGCTGTATAATCCAACAGCGACCTTATTGGTCAGACTCTGAAATATGGCCCGAGTGTTTTTCATACTAGGTGACATGACTTTAAACTGATATACACCGTTTGGCGTTATGAAAGTTGACATTGCCTTTGCTTTTCCTGACGAGGTTACTTGCAAGGTAGTCTTTGAGCAATTCCAACTTAGAAATGTAAGTTGTTTGTCCCATCTTTTCAATACAGTTTTCCAACCGCAGAATTTGATGTGTATCAGTCGTTGTAACTGCGTTGACTTTGCAATAGTTTACACATAACCGTTGGGTGTCATCTGACTTTGGTACCATTGCTATAGGTTAGCTCCAGTCACTGTAACTCACTTCAATTACGTCATCGTGGAGCATGCGTTCAAATGTTCCTTCTAAACCTGTGCCAATATTAGAGGTTTATGTCTATAAGGATGTTGCTTAATCGGAACAACATCTTCTATATCTACTTCATGTAAAATTAGATTATCACTTCGCAGTTTATTCCATATATCTTCTCATGTGATCGTCATAACTTTTCCAGGTTATTTCAATTTTCTCAGGAAGGTAACTCAATAATATCTCCCAATTTTTGACGAGTTCCTCATTGTCCAATTTACTTTGAAGAATGTCCAGTTCAGAATCCTCTGAACTAGGTTCTTCCTTCTGTAATCATTAAACATCTTCTCCTCTTGCTTTCCTTACATATCAAAATATCGCTTGAACATATTCACATGACACATCTTGTGAGATTTCTTTCTGTCTGGAGTCTCTATCGAGTAATTCACCTCACACAATATCCTTTCGATTTGATACCACCCACTAAACCTTGCTTTTAAAGATTCACCTATTACTGGAAGTAACACTCATATCGTACCCCAATAGCAATATCGCGAATTTTTGATGTCTTGCCTGCTTCATGTTTCATTGCAAACTGCAATAGTTTTAAATGCTGTTTAGCCAACACCCTAGCTCCATTTAATCACTCCCTATCCAAATGTGTGATCTCTGAATTCTGACTTACCCATTACACCTTAATTAATTTTAATTGTCCTCTCACTTTAT
>NW_025190456.1:0-3379 GCF_004010195.1 Chiloscyllium plagiosum
TCTGCAGTCTTTGTTTTTACCTCGGCTCGGTCCAACCCAGCGATCCACCGAGTGCAGAAAACTGTGCAGACCACGCCAGTGCATTTGTCCATAAGCCCGAAGTAGATGTCTGTCCAGCACGAGGAGCTGTGCAGAAAACAGCATAATATATTTCTGTTCATCGCTATGTTTTATGCAGAACACAGCACTGCATTGATCAATAAATCCAGATTAGATGCAATCCAGCATGGAGCGCTATGCAGACCATAGCCGTGCATTGATCTATGAACTCAGACAAGGTATCTGCCCAGCACATTGTGCTATGCAGACAACAGCATTACATTGATGCATTAACCCGGACTAGATATCTGTCCAGCACGGGGAGCTGTGCTGACCACAACAGTGCATTGATCTATAAACCCGGAATTGATATCTGTCCAACACCTGGAGCTATGCAGACCACAGCAGTACAATTGCACCCAGACCACTCTGAGTGTGGCACTCTGGAAGAAGTTGTGATGAATTTTACTGCATTGTCTCTAACTTTCAATGATTTTTGAAGTACTCTTCCAAATTACCATGAGAATGGATTGTAAGCTCCTGAAACAAATCCAATTACAGCAATGTGCATGTTCATCTCCTTCCGCTAATATCTCAGGGACAGCATTGCAACGAATTGGACGAAAGTACTCTGAGTCTACATAGCCATTTACTGAAGAAGGAAACAGCACAAAATATTCCGATGATTGTGGCTAGGGTGGAATGTTCCATGTGAAACTCATCTTCTCCGCCCAATCTTTGTAACTCTCTTTCTGATTTTGCTTTCCGAAGGGTATTTACTTCTCAAACTATTAATTTTTGAAGTTGACGCCATTTTGAATGGAGGACTCAAGATCTGAAGCTCAATGTGCCATGGACACTGGACCCAGTGTAGTCTGAGACTGTGCCCTGTGCGGACTGCAGATTAAGCTCTGCACAATCGGGGAACAAGGCATGGCACGGTCTGGAGACTGGGCCCAGTGCGGGCTGCAAATTGGGCCTGATGTGGCCTGGAGACTGGGTCTGGCATCGTCTGAAGACTGGGCTTTGTGCAGCCCGGAGTGTGGGCCCGAGACGTTCTTGAGACTGTCCTAATGTGGCCTGGAGACTTTGCCTCCTGCCATCAGGAGATTCGGCCCAATGCACTATGAAGATTGGGCATGGTGCAGCATTGAGACTGGGTCCGGTGCGGCCTGGAGACAGAGCATGGTCTCGTCTGCAGACTGGGCCTGGTGCAGTCTGGAGACTAGATAGAGTCAAATGATGCGAGTAAAATTTGGGCCATTCAATGATCATAGTGATATGTTGTGAGTGGAATCTGAGGACATGGGGGAAGCACATAATGAATGGTTTTCTTCAGTATTCACGTTGGAAACATTATTGTGATTACGAAGATACAGGCTAAAAGGGTAGATGGCATTGAGGTTGACAAAATGGACGTTTTAGAAATGTTGTAAGATCTAAAAATACGTAAGACCCCTGGGCTTCATAGGATTTCTCTTCGACTTCTCTAGGAAGCCAGGGAGGCGATTGCAGAACATTTGGCTTCGATCTTTATGTCATTATTGTCGATAGAAGTATTGCCAGAAGACTGGAGGATATCAAATGCTGTTCTGTTGTTTAAGAAGGAATCTCCAGGCAAACCTGGTAATTACAGGTCATTGAGCCTTACTTCAGTTGAGGTTATGGTGTTTGAAAAGGTTATAAATGACAGTGCCATAAGTAAAAGCATTGGAAAGTTTTCGTGGCATTCATTAGAGTGCATATAACATTGAAGCGAATTCAATTCAAATGTTGGAGACTCCCTGCCTTTGACGCTTTTCAAACAAAGCTGCTGCTTGTGGAGTGGCATGGGATGTTCAGCAGACGGGGGTATGAAAGCACTTTCAACACACGAGGGAGAAACAGGCAGAGAGAAAGTGGGAGTGTGATGAGTGACACTTTGATTCCTAATTCAATGGATTTACTCCTAAAACAACAGAAATCCAATTGCTCAGGGACACAGACACAGAGATACACACATTAATACCCAAAAGCGGACATGCACACATACATATGCACCCATGCAAACACAGATGCACAAAATCATAACCATAACATACAGACACATGTAGACATTCAGCCCCTCATGCCTGCCCTGCCATTCCATAAGACCATGGGTGATCTGATACTGACATCATCTTTATTTCTCTTTGGGAAATAAGGCAGGGCAAATGACTTTTCTGTTAGAGTGTGAGCACTCTAGGATCAATGACCGTAATTCTCTTAATTTGAAAGTAGTTCTGGAAAAGAAGAGGCCTAGTCCACAAGTTAAAGGTATAATTTGGGGCAAGGCAATTCTGACGGTATTAGGCAGGAACTTTCAAAAGATGATTTGGGGGAAGCTTTTCAGAGGTAATATGACATCATGCAATTGGGCAACTTTCAAAAGCGAGATAATGAGAGTTTAGCGACAGCATGTTCCTGTTTGTGTGAAGGAAAATGCAAGCACGAGTAGGAAACAGGACATGGCAGGGGATATTGACTCTTTGTTCAGGGAAAAAAGAAGGAGGCATATGTCAGGTATTGGCAGGTGGGATCAAGAGAGTCCGTGAGAATTCGGAGTGTAGGAGATCACTTACCACGGAAATCAGTAAGGCAAAAAGGATTCATGAGTTAGATTTAGCTGAAAGGAATAAGGATTCTGCAAGTATTTTAAGAACAAAAGAGAGATAAGGAGAGAACCGGACCCCATAAACAATCAAAGAGGCTCCACAGGAGATGAATTAGGTTTACTATGTTTATTGTCACATGTGGACTGTGGAAAGTTTACATGTCGCTACATGTGACACAATCTTAAGTTCAAAGTTCCATTCCCCCAGAATGGAAAACACGGAAACGAAGGAACTCAGTAAAATAAAAATAAGTGATCTTTGGAACGAGAACACATTACAGAAGAGGAAGTGCTGAAGGTCTTAAAATGCATAACCGTAGGTAAGCACCCTGGAGCTGTTCATGTTTATCCCCGATTATTACAGGAAACTGGGAAAGAAACTGTGCGGCCACTGGGTGAGATATTTCTTTCATTCTTTCGAGTTCTGATGAAGGTTTAATAGATAATTAATAGATAATTTTTCTGCACAGATGCTGCCAGAACTCTGAGTTTTCCCCGCATATTCTGTCCTTGTCACTGATTTAGAGAATCTGCATTCTTTCATTTTTTTGTATTTGTATCATTGACAGCCATGGGTGAGGGGTTGGAGGACTGGAAGACAGTTAATTTTCTAACATTATTTTTCTAAACCTGAAACAAAAGCCAGGGAACGAAACACCACTGAGTCTGATTTCAGGTGTATGTAAGTGTTTTCCGGAGATTCCGAAA
>NW_025190457.1:0-2104 GCF_004010195.1 Chiloscyllium plagiosum
GAAGATCACATAAAACGATGAAAAAAAATTGGAAAGCCCTTGGAGGAACTGTGACTGTTGTTCATTCCTGTCAGGCACAACATAAAACTGGAAAGGTGACCCTGCCATGGCTCACAAAGAATATGAGGGATAGAGGTGAATCCAAGTAAGAGGCGTACCAACCGGCTAAAAAGAGCACCATACAAGTTAACTGAATGCGGTTCAGACTGCAACAAAAGAAGACTGAAGGATTACTGAAGATGGAAAAATAAACCTTGATGGGAAGCTTGAACTAAACACGCAAACTAATTTTCAAAGCTTCCAAAAGTATTTGAAGAGAAACAAATGTCATTAAAACAAATTCCTGACAGTCAAACAGGCGAAGTTATAATGTGGAATGAGGAGATGGCACAAGGATTAATTTTATATCTGGTAATGTCCGCACAAATGAAGACGAAATGATATCACTAACATGTTCGGGAATAGACAAGAGGGAGGAACTGAAGGAAACCCGTAATGACAGAAAAGTGATCTCTGGGAAATTGGTGGCATTTACAGTGAAAAAATCACATTACCTGTTAATTGGTAACTGAATACACTAACTATTTAAGGAGGAGAAAGTGAGAACTGTTGATGCTGGATATCGAAGTCAAGAGTGCGGCATCACATGGCAAAGTCGAGACCGGCGCAAGCTTCCCCACTCAAAACATTAATCACTGCCCACCACCAACCTACCCACCTCTAACAACACTTTCCCCAGAAACCGCAGGAATTGGAGATCCTGCGCCCATACCTCCCGATCTCCTATGTCCAAGGCTCAAATGAAGCCTTCTACATTCATCAGAGATTTACCTGCATTTCCACAAATATGAATTACCATATTCGTTTCTCCCAATACGATTTCCTCTACACTGTGGAGACAGACTACCTGCGAAGAACGCTTCAGAGAACATGTGTGCGACGCCCGCACAAACCAACCTCACCACCTTGTGGCCGAACACTTAAACAACCCGCTCCCACTCGACAAAGGACATGAAGGTTCTGGGCCTCCCCCACTACCAAGTCCTAACTACCGAATGCCTGTCTGGAGAACGCCTCATCTTCCACCTTAGGGCCATCCGACCTCACGGGATTAATGTGAATTTCAAAAATTTCCTCATTACCCCTTCGCCCCCCATCTTATCCCAAATCCAAGCTTTGAACTCAGCAACTCCCTCATGACCCGTCCTACAACGTCGAACTTCCTTCTCACCTATTCACTCCACCATCCTCTCTGACCTGTCCCATCACCCCCACCTTCATTTCGCTATTGCAGTGTCAGCTCCCATGCCCCCGAACCAGCCCCTTTCAAATATCGTACCACTGTCTTGGCTCACTAGACTCATTCCTGGTGAAGGCGTTTTGCTCAAAACGTCAATTCTCCTGCTCCTCGGATTCTGCCTGACCAGATGTACTTTTGCAGCACCAAACTCGACAGTAGTGATTTAACTCAATAACCTTTGATTTCAGCCCCATGCACACCAAAGACAGATTAACAAATAGTGAAGCGATAACTTAAACGAAAACAAACAAACTGATCCAAGGATAACGGCCGTTGAACGGGGCGTGTCAGTGCAAAGAAGCCTGATGCTCTCTGCGTCTTCAATCACGGCCCGTAAAACCATTTGTTTGGGGTTAGAGTCCTGCTCAGATCAGTCATGAAACCTATATAGCTCCGTACGCAACCCTCCCCTTCAACCTTCACTCACCACCTGTGACGGGAGAGACCAACATTTGTATCTGGAGATAACTTGTGGTGCGCATGCTCATAATCCACATTGTTTTCCTGCTCCTGCATGCTGCCCACCGGCATGGTGATTTGGCACTGTCAACAGTAAGCAAAGGGTGGTACAGGGACGGAGAAGCGTCGCTGACTAAACAGGAAATAAAGGCAGTATCGAGCCTCACTCTCCGTGAGTGTGTGAGGGCGTGAGGGTGATGTCAGGCTTGCTGAGTCATTGATCATTACTGCTTTGTCACTGCGCTGAGGACCCAGATTCAATTTTAGCCTCTGGCAACTGTCTGTATGGAGTTTGCACATTCGCACCATGCTGCATGGATTTTTTTCCAGGGTGCTCCAGGGTCC
>NW_025190457.1:2127-3379 GCF_004010195.1 Chiloscyllium plagiosum
AATGTGTCCATTACCAAATCTTTGTTGTAGAAGTTGGAGAAGAAACAAATGCTTTCACAATAAAAAAAAAGGTGAAGAAAGAAATAGATTTGAAGAAGAAACAGACATTACAGTCTATTTTTATGCAGTCCATCAGCCTACACATTCTCCAAGTTGTGCTTTGAGCAAAATTGTTCGAACGTTTCCTCCGTAACCTTGCGTTCCCAAGTTGGGCAAAGACGTACCTGTTTTCTACCAGCTGACCTCACTGCTGATTTCTGCTAGGGAACCTCAATGGTTACACTACACCTCAGCACTTCAATCATCCTTCGCTGTCAGTAGCACATGCTCGGCCGATTCTGCTGCCATGCTCCGTTACCACGTCAGCTGTCTCGTTGCAGAATGCAGCTATAGACATTAATGAAGCCGTGATTTTGTCGACCGTGGTCACCCGTCTTGTGGCTGACTGCGAAAGTCCCACAGTCACGGGCATTGCCACCTCCTCGACCAAGTTCCAAAGGCAAACTAGTATTCTCACCACATCCGACGCACCCATAAACCCAAGATAAATTTTAAAACTGATGCAATTCTATTCATAACTCTTGGTTACCTCCTCTCTGCCTCGGTCTTTAATATCCTCCAGCCCTCTCCGGGGTCATTAGGGCTGGTCAATAAATGCCAACAGAGCCAACGATGCCTTTATCCAAACAATTATTTGAAAAAAAAACACCCTTCGTGGTATCTGCATTACCTCAAAAGCATGCATCCAAACATTCACGCTTTTAACTTTTCCACATGTTCACAGAGGCGGCCGACATACTAATGCTGCCAAGGCCATAATCTGTGTAGCCTCTTCACTAAACTCATTCTCTTGATCTCAGATTTTCACTTTAAAATACCTCTTTAAAACGACGTATTTGAACATTATACGTATTGTTACCTTCATTATAAAACGTTCTATGAATTGGGACAAAACGTTGGTTTGTAACACTATATTTATATAATAAATTGTCACTAATTTAGCATTTTGAACATTATTTATTTTTACGTGAAAATGTTCTCTGAAGTGATGATTCTGATCCTTCTAACTGCCGCTGTCTGACATCTCTACGAGTCCTGTTGTGAATATGTTCCCTCGTCCCATTTCAAAAATGTACTGCTCACTCTAATACTGACTTCTGCATGGACACCGTTCAGTCTGTGTTTCTATCACTGTTGCTGAGTGGACTTGCCCCAGTCACACCGAAACATTTCAACCTTCAAACCATTTGGA
>NW_025190458.1:0-222 GCF_004010195.1 Chiloscyllium plagiosum
TGAGGTCCCAATCGCCCTGGAGGACATTCCAACGTTCCACATATTGGAAGCCATCCATCCGACAGCCTTTTAGCAATGTTTTTCACTGCACTGTCTTCCTTTTCCTCGCCTCACTGGCACATGGAGTAATCCCGAGATGTGAACCCCAGAGGGGTTGCCTATGTTATTCATACCAACCTGTACCACACTCTTTGGCTACTCAGAGTCATAGAGATGTACAGC
>NW_025190458.1:277-2031 GCF_004010195.1 Chiloscyllium plagiosum
AGATATCCTAACCTAATCTAGTCCCACTTGCCAGCACCTTGGTCCATATCCCTCTGAACCCTTCTAAGTCATGTACCCATTCCAGATGCATTTTAAATGCTGTAGTTGTACCAGACTCCACCACTTCCTCTGGTAGCTCATTCCGTACAAGCACCACCCTCTGTGTGAAAACGCTACCCCTTAGGTCCCTTTTTTTAATCTTTCCCCTCTCACCCTAAACCTATGCCCTCAAGTTCCGGACGCCCCCACCCCAGGGAAAATACTTTGTTGATTGATCCCATCCATGCCCCTTCATGATTTTATAAACTTCTATAAGATCACCCCTCAGCCTCCGACACTCCAGTGAAAACAGCCCCAGCCTGTTCAGCCTCTCCCTATAGCTCAAATCCTCCAATCCTGGCAACATTCCTGCAAATCATTTCTGAAATGTTTCAAGTTTCACAAATCCTTCCTACAGGAGGGAGACCAGAATTGCACACAATATTCCAAAAGTGGCCTAACCAATGTCCTGTACAGCTTCAACTCATTGTTCCTTTTGACAATGTTCTATGCCCACTCACAGACATCCTTGACCCTGGAACAAGGGAGGCCATGCACCATCCTGGTCCCTTTTGCAGCCACAGAAATGCCTATGGAGACCGCTATTAGTACTGGTTTTCTGCACTTTGATCCTGCCTGTTGAACAACAGTGCCAGCTGTGGTAGCACTGTTCTGGCAGCTGCTGTTGTTGTCCCCTGATCGGGCCCTACCCACCACTCCACTCCTCTCCTCTCAATATCCAAAACAGTATACATGTTGGAGATGGTTTTAGCCACAGGGGTGTCCCAGTCTCCAACTGCCTGTCCCTTCCTGCTACCTGCCTGAACCTTGGTAGTGTCCACGACTCTAAAACTCCTGTCTATGACGCTTTCCACCCACTTTCCTGAATGCCCCGAAGTGTGTCCCCACTCTGACCCATGTAATCTGACAGAAGCTACAATTGGACAGTTCCCACAGGTTTGGTTGGCATGACTGTTCGAACTGTCTCTTATTTCCCACATTCGACATGATAAGCAAACTACCCAGTGTACTGCCATTTTAATCTTCTCACAACTATTTCATTGAAAATTAATGTCTATTAAAATAAACTTCCAGCAAACTAGAGTTAGAATCTCATTAAAGAACATTAAAAATGCAATTAATTCTAGAAATAGCAGTCTAGATCCCACTCTAAATCCTAGGACTGTACTGCTCCCCCACCAGCCTGACTCCCATTGCCCTTAAACCTGATGGGGAGGGAAAGGTGAATGGAGGTTTCAGGTAAGAACAGTGAGTCATCTGACCGTTACTGACCAATCAGCAGCCCTTCTGTCCAAAACGTTACTCTGGCATTGTGACGTCACTCCCCTCCAGGTCTGGCCCCGGAAGCTCCTTCCGCTGCCTCAGCCCCTCAAGGTGTGTCCTCAAACCCGAGCCCGCTCCTTCGGGATTGATGTGGACGCTCCCACTGAGTGAGACCGTTTCATGCCGGGTCACAGGAAGCCTTGACTGTGCTGGGTGTTGGTAGTGTCGGTTAAATATTAATCTGCTCAACCTGTCACTGAGAGAGGTGTGAAAAAGGGGATAAATCGGAATCACCTTCTTCTGTGCTGTCGATCTCTACGACAATCATATAACCAGAAGGTAACACACTGAGATCTTAATCAAGGTGCGGGAACAAATGACTGCAGATGCTGGAATCGGAACTGAAAACAACAAATGCTGGAGATCACAGC
>NW_025190458.1:2950-3379 GCF_004010195.1 Chiloscyllium plagiosum
TGCAGGGTTAGAATTCTTAAGTGTGTTCAAGTTCAGCCTGCTACCCTAAATGTGTAATATCTATGGGCAGAGTGATTAGAAATAATTAATGAGAACTGAAACAATTTAGGTTTTTGTAGGAGGAGAAAGAGATCATTAATCCTTGTGAAATTGCTACATAGAGACAGGAAGAGTCTGCAAGTAAAATCGCACAATTATTTATTGCAAATTAATATTTTGTATCAATGGTTGAAAGTAGAAGGTTTTCGGTGTGATATTTCTTTAACTTTTTACATTAGATTTTTTAATTGCATGTTTTGTTCACTTTCTTCGGACAGACGATGATGGAAAAGGAATTAGTCAATTGCTGAATAGTTACAGCGACAGGGAGTTCAACCTGATTACCCGATTCTACTATGAGAGATTGGAGGATGCAATATTAGACTTGGT
>NW_025190459.1:0-3379 GCF_004010195.1 Chiloscyllium plagiosum
TCTCTTGCCCTCCCCCCTCTATCGCTCTCACTCTCTCCCTCTCTCTCGGCTTTCTCTACCTCTCTCGCCGCTCCCTTCCTCTCGCTCTCTTTCTCCTCACCTTTCTCCGTTTCTCTTTGACTGAATATCTCTACCCCCTCCATCCCTCCCTTTCTGTCTGATGCACTCTGTCTCCCTGGTTCTTCCCTTTCCCTCTGAGGTGGTGAGAGAGGAAGTGTTTGCAGAGAGAGCGAGGGAGAGAAATGAGGGTAAAGAGGAGGGGAGAAGAAATGGGGAGTGCAGGTTGGAGTCGTGGGGATAGAGGGAGTTATACCCAGCTCCTGATCTCAGGGCACGGTGCCTTAACCTTCCATGAGGCCCAGGACTTGTGGCTGAGTCTGTCTCTCCCCAGCTCAGCTTCTCCAACACAAAGACACACAACAACATCAGTCACTCTGCTACTCGGCACGCATTAATCAACATTTTTATTGTTTACAAATCGAAGTGATGGATACAGTTAGTGGGATGGTGCCTTTTCTCACTGGCCTTTGATTTGTGAGAAACATTGAAATGTTTCCCTGTAACCCCGCTGTGGGATAAGGATGGACAAACCAACGCTACCCTCTGTCTGTTACCATAGCGACAGGCTGCTCCATCGCTGAAACACTGAACTGAAATGAGAAAATCCCAGATGGATTGATTAATGAGGGAATTGATTCATTGATGGATTTGGGTGAAGGGATATTTCAGCACATTCTTCAGCTGCTGCCTGAACTTAGTCTGGGTCACGGCATAAATCGCGGTGTTTGTGCAGCAACTGAGGAGCTGCAGCATGAAGCCCAATTCCTGCACAAAGTCATCGAGATCCAGAGATCCGTATCCAATATCCCACATCCGTCTCCATATATAAAATAGCATGAGCGTTGACCATAACAGGATGAAATTGGCCGAGATCACAAACAGCAAAATGATGGATATTTTTCGGTTTCTCATTTCTGTGTCAGACTGAGTGTCCCCATTGGTGTGAGCGCGGAGTCTCCTGCGGGCTCTGCTGGTCACTACAATGTGTCTGACGGTGAGAACATTGAGCAGCAGAATCAGGAGAAATGGGACACACGGGGTTAGAATGTGGTGGAGGAACTCGATTGTGACCCAGACACTGGAGACTCGAACAGCGCGTGTTACTTCACAAAACCAGGGGGAGTTCCCCAGCCAATACCGAGCCTTGAGCATAAAATACCAGGAAATGTTCTTTAAACAGCTCAGCACAGTCACTGCTCCCAGAACCACAGCCGCCGTTTTCTCACTGCAATATTTACTTTTCAGCTTCTGGCAACAAATGGCCACAAACCGATCAAAGGTGAAAGTGACGGTGAACCAGACAGAGCAGTCAGTGGCTGCATAAAGCAGGACGGCGTGGATATTGCACACCGGGACGGAGTCCATCAGGAAATAAAATTGTCTCCAATACACAATGGGAATGTGTCTCAGGATCAGGTCGAGGATAATGACCAGGAGATCCGCCGCTGCCATGGCCCCCAGGTAACGTCTGACACATGGAGACAATCCACAATCTTTATAAAGCAGGACGTAGATGGTCACTACGTTAACTGTGAGGAAGGAAAACAAACCCATTATCTATCAGCCTGGAGGCAAAGGGACCCGTTTTACCGGAGACCAAGTGAGATTTTCAACTGTGTCCCTGTATTCAGGGATTTATTCAAATAATTGGAGCTGGAATAACAAATGGGAAGGTCGGAATTACTGACAAAAATGTGACATAAACCACCAGAAACCCTCCCTCCCCAAACACACAGAGACACATCCATAAGGACAGATGGTTTCTAAAACATTCCCACCCACTCGATCACTCGAGAGCAGACACAGGTCACTCTTTCCCAGTTCCTAATACGGAGGGTGGAAACGTCGCTGTCCTGAAGGATTCTCTCCCAGTTTCCTGAAGACAAACGGAGTTTGGGAATTCCTGTATTTTGGTTGAAATTGTGGTCGATCCTGTGTCGTGAAGAAATGTAAACGCAGGGAAAATGTATTCAAACCTTTAACTGCCTGAGGGGCCTTCGGAATAGTGTCTCCTTCTCCCTGGAACGGGATCTCTTCCCTCGGGATCTTATCGTTTGTTCAGTTCACTGACGTCCGGCCGTTCACAAACAATGTCAGGGTCAGAACGTTCTGAGGAATGACAGTTATAGAATGTCGGGGACAGAACGTTCCGCGGAATGTCAGTTATAGAATGTCGGGGACAGAACGTTCCGGAGAATGTCAGTTATAGAATGTCTGGGACAGAACGTTCCGGGGAATGGCAGTTATAGAATGTCGGGGACAGAACGTTCCGGGGAATTGCAGTTATAGAATGTCCGGGACAGAACATTCTGGGGAATGTCAGTGATAGAATGTTGGGGCCAGAACGTTCCGGGGAATGTCAGTTATAGAATGTCGGGTCAGAACGTTCGGGGGAATGTCAGTTATAGAATGTCGGGACAGAACTTTCCAGGGAATGTCACTTATAGAATGTTGGGGACAGAACGTTCCGGGGAATGGCTGTTATAGAAGTTCGGGGACAGAACGTTCCGGGGAATGTCAGTTATAGAATGTCGGATCAGAACGTTCGGGGGAATGGCAGTTATAGAATGTTGGGGACAGAATATTATGGGGAATGTCAGTAATAGTATGTCAGGGACAGAAAGTTCCCGGGAACTCCTTGACCTGTCCATCACCTTTCCCCCATCCACTCCGCCCTCCTCTCTAACCGATCACCTCTCCCGCAGCTCCGTCTACTGACCACATCCCCAGCTCCCTTCCCTCCAGCTCCAGCCCCAGCCCCAGCCCCCTCCCATTTATTTCTCAGTTCCCCAGCCCACAAGCCTCATTCCTGATGAAGGGATTATGCCTGAAACGTTCATTCCCCTGCTCCTCGAATGCTGCCTGATCTGCTGTGCATTTTCAGCACCACACTCCCAGTCAGGAAGCAGGCCGACACCATCGTACTCACAGGATCAGGCCTGATGGGTAATTTAGATTAGATTCGATTACCTACAGTGTGCAAACAGGTCCTTCAGCCGAACAAGTCCACACCGACCCGCCGAAGTCCAACCCACAAAGACCCATTCACCTACGTTTACCCCTTCATCTGACAATACGGACAATTTCCCATGGCCAATTAACCTAAGCTGCAAATCTTTGGATTGTGGGAGGAAACCGGAGCACCCGAAGGAAAGCCACGCAGACACGGGGAGAACGTGTAAGCTCCAAACGGTCAGTCACCTGAGGCTGGAATTGAACTCGGTTCGCTGGCGCTGTGAGGCAACAGTGCTAACCAATTGGCAACCATGCCGCCCATAATGTTTCTTCAATCCCCATCACCATCCCTGGTTATATCCCG
>NW_025190460.1:0-3379 GCF_004010195.1 Chiloscyllium plagiosum
TGGATTACGCCGGCCTAATTTACATTCTCAGACCCTGTGTTCCAGAGCCTAACCCCTGGATGAATCCGGCCTAACCCACATTCTCAGCTACTGTGTTCCAGACCCTAACCCCTGGATTAATACATCGTATCCCACACTCTCAGATAATGTATTCCAGACCCTCAACCCTGGATTGACCTGGCGTATCCCACGCTCTCAGGCATGTATTCCAGACCCTAACTCCTGGATTAAAATGGCCTATCACACTCTCTCAGGCACTGTTCCTGACCATAACCACTGGATTGACCTGGCTTCCCACACACTCTCAGGCACTGTGATCCAGAGCCTAAACCCTGGATGAATCTGGCCTATCCCACTCTCTCAGGCACTGTTTTCCAGACCCTAACCCCTGGATTAATCTGGCCTAACCCACATTCTCAGACACTGTGTTCCAGACCCGAACCCCTGGATATATCCGGCCTCCTGCACACTCTCAGGCGCTGTGTTCCAGAGCCTAACCCCTGGATTGATCCGGCCTATCCCATACTCTTAGACACTCTATTCCAGACCCTAACACCTGGATTGACCTGGCCTACCCCACACTCTCAGGCACTGTGTTCCAGACCCTAACCCCTGGATTAATCCGGCCTATCACACTCTCTCAGGCACTTTGTACCACACCCTAACCCCTGGATTAATCCGGCCTATCCCACTCTCTCAGGCACTGTGTTCCAGACCCTAACCCCTGGATTAATCTGGCCTCCCCCACACTCTCAGACACTGTGTTCCAGAGCCTAACCCCTGGATTAATCCTGTCTCCCCACACTCTCAGACACTGTGTTCCAGACATTAAACCCAGCATTCAACCAACCACCACCATACTCTCTAGCACTGTGTTCCAGACATAATCCCTGTGTGAATCTGCCCTATCCCACTCTCTCAGGCACTGTTTTCCTGACCCTAACCCCTGGATTAATCCGGCCTATCCCAATCTCTCAGGCACTGTGTTCCAGACGCTAATCCCTGAATTAATTCGGCCTCCCGCACACTCTCAGGCACTGTGTTCCAGAGCCTAACCCCTAGATAAATCCGGCCTATCCCACTCTCTCAGGCACTGTATTCCAGACCCTAACCCCTGAATTAAAACGGACTAACCCATACTCTCAGGCACTGTGTTCCAGAATCTAACCCCTGGATTAATCCAGCCTATCCCACACTCCTAGGCACTGTGTTCCAGACTCTAACCGCTGGATTAATCCGACCAATCCCAAATTCTCAGGAACTGTGTTAAAGATCCTAAACCCCGGATTATTCCCACCTCTCCCACACTCTCAGGTACTGTTTTCCAGACCCTAAACTCTGGATTAATCCGGCCTAGCCCTCACTTTCAGGCACAGTTTTCCTGACCCTAACCCCTGGATTAATCCGGCCTAACCCACACTCTCAGGCACTGTGTTCCAGAGCCTAACCCCTGGATTACGCCGGCCTAATTTACATTCTCAGACACTGTGTTCCAGAGCCTAACCCCTGGATTAATCCAGCCTATCCCACTCTCTCAGATAATGTATTTCAGACCCCCAACCCTGGATTGACCTGGCCTATCCCACTCTCTCAGGCATGTATTCCAGACCCTAACTCCTGGATTAAAACGGCCTATCCCACACTCTCAGGCACTGTTCCTGACCATAACCACTGGATTGACCTGGCCTCCCGCACACTCTCAGGCACTCTTTTCTAGACCCTAACCCCTGGATTAATCTGGCCTAACCCACATTCTCAGACACTGTGTTCCAGAGCCTAACCCCTGCATTGATCCGGCCTATCCCATACTCTTAAACACTCTATTCCAGACCCTAACACCTGGATTGACCTGGCCTACCCCACACTCTCAGGCACTGTGTTCCAGAACCTAACCCCTGGACTAATCCAGCCTATCCCACTCTCTCAGACAATATATTCCAGACCCTCAACCCTGGATTGACCTGGCCTCTCCCACTCTCTCAGGCTCGTATTCCAGACCCTAACTCCTGGATTAAAATAGCCTATCCCACACTCTCAGGCACTGTTCCTGACCATAACCACTGGATTGACTTGGCCTACCCACACTCTCAGACACTGTGTTCCAGACCCTAACACCTGGATTAACCCGGCCTATCCCATACTCTCAGACACTGTGTTCCAGACCCCAACCTCTGGATGAATCCGGCCTAACCCATATTCTTAGACACTGTCTTCCAGACACTAACCCCAGCATTAAACTGACCACCACCATACTCTCAGGCACTGTTTTCCAGACCCTAACCCCTGAATCAATTTGGCCTCCCGCATACTCTCAGGCACTGTGTTCCAGACCCTAACCCCTGAATCAATTTGGCCTCCCGCATACTCTCAGGCACTGTGTTCCAGACCCTAACCCCTAGATTAATCCGGCCTCCCCACACTCTCAGGCACTGTTTTCCAGACACTAACTCCGGATTAATCCAACCTATCCCACTCTCTCAGACAATGTATTCCAGACCCTCAACCCTGGATTGACCTGGCCTATCTCACTCTCTCAGGCACTGTGTTCCAGACCCTAAACACTGGATTAAAACGGTCTATCCAACACTCTCAGGCACTGTGTTCCAGACTCTAACCCCTGGATTGATCCGGCCTATCCCATACTCTCAGACACTGTATTCGAGAACCTAACACCTGGATTGACCTGGCCTATCCCACTCTCTCAGGCACGTATTCCAGACCCTAACGCGTGGATTAAAACGGCCTCTCCCACACTCTCAGACACTGTGTTCCAGACCATAACCACTGGATTGACTCGGCCAACCCCACACTCTCAGACACTGTGTTCCAGACCCTAACACCTGGACTGACCTGGCCTACCCCACACTCTCAGGCACTGTGTTCCAGACCCTAACCTATAGATTAATCCGGCCGATCCCACACTCTCAGGCACTGTGTTCCAGACCCTAACCCGTGGATTACTCCGGCCTATCCCAAACTCTCAGGCACTGTGTTCCAGACCTTAACCCCTGGATTTTTCCAGCCTATCCCACACTCTGAGACATTGAATCCCAGACCCTAACCCCTGGATTAACCCGGTCTACCCCACACTCTCAGGCACTGTGTTCCACGCCCTAACCACTGGATTAATTCAGCCTATCGCACACTTTCAGGTACTGTGTTACTAAACCCTAACCCCTGGATTACCCCGGCCTATCCCACACGCACAGACTCTGTATTGCAGAAGCTAACACCTGGATTGACCCGGCCTATTCCACACTCTCCGACACTTTGTTCCAGACCCAAACTTCCCCATACTCTCGGAGACTGTGTTCCAGACCCTAACCCCTGTATTCATTCGGCCTTGACTACACTCTCAGGCACTGTGTTCCAGACCCTA
>NW_025190461.1:0-1238 GCF_004010195.1 Chiloscyllium plagiosum
CAGTGGGACAGGAGCATGCTGAGACAATGGGTTGGCAGGGTGGTCAGGCTTGTGGATCTTGGGAAGGAGGTAGAAGCGGGAAGTGCAGAGTTCACGGACTATGAGGTTGGAAGCTGTGGGTGGGAGATCTCCAGAGATGATGAGGTTCTGTATGGTCTGGGAGATGATGATTTGGTAATGGGGGAGGGTGGGGTCATGGTCAGGGGTCAGTAGGAAGAGGTGTCCTCGAGTTGGCGTTTGGCTTCAGCGGTGTAGAGGTCAGCGCGCCAGACTACCACTGCGGCCCCTTTATCTGCTGGCTTGATGGTGAGGTCTATGCTACCTTCTCCCCAACCCCACCCTCCTCTCACTTATCTCTCCACCTTTCAGACTCTCTGCCTGTATTCCTGATGAAGGACCTTTGCCCAAAACGTCGATTTTACTACTCCTCGGATGCTACCTGAACTGCTGTGTTACTCCAGCACCACTAATCCAGAATCTGGTTTCCAGCATCTGCAGTCATTATTTTTACCTCATGAGATCATGGCAGGACCGAGGGCTAGCCATGGAGTTGTCAATCAAAGACCATGTGTTGACAGGATTAGATGTGTAGGTTAGGGGAATGTGGCTAACAATGACATCAATGTAGCAAGTAATTATTGTAATGCGAAATGCTGAAATTGGCTCAGAAAGGCATAGTGTTCGGTGAAATCTGTTTCTAAGAACATCTCCCACACTGCACTGGTAAAGTGCTCTGAATAAAGACTGACGTGCTGCTAGATACAAGACTTGAGACTTATCTTGATATTTCTCCCTCCAACTACATTCAAATGCTCCTGAAAAAAAAGAATTATTTTATGTAAATTTCTCTGCTGGTGATTTATTGTAGTAGGGTTAGGGTTGCTTCCAATAACTGACCATAGGAGCGGAAGTAAGGCCATTTGGCCCATCGGGTCCACTCCGCCATTCAATCATGGTTGATGGGCATTTCAACTCCACTTACCCGCATTCTCCCCGTAGCCCTTAATTCCTTGTGACATCAAGAATTCATCAATCTCTGCCTTGAAGACATTTAGCGTCCCAGCCTCCACTGCACTCTGTGGCAATGAATTCCACAGGCCCACCACTCTCTGGCTGAAGAAATATCCCCGCATTTCTGGTCTGAATTTACCCCCTCTAATTCTAAGGCTGTGTCCACGGGTACTAGTCTCCTCGCCTAACGGAAACAATTTCCTAGCATCCACCCTCTCCAAGCCATG
>NW_025190461.1:1961-3379 GCF_004010195.1 Chiloscyllium plagiosum
CTCAATCCATACCAGTAGCTCACTTCGAACACCATGGGCCCTCACCTTGCTCAGCAGCCTCCCGTGTGGCACCTTATCAAAGGCCTTTTGGAAGTCTAGGTAGACTACATCCACTGGGTTTCCCAGGTCTAATCTACTTGTCACCTCTTCAAAGAATTCCAACAGGTTTGTCAGGCACGACCTCCCCTTACTAAATCCATGTTGACTTGTTCTAATCCGACCCTGCTTTTCTAGCACTTTCTCTTTTGTAATGGCAACCATACTCAACTCAGCCCCCTGACTCTCCTTTAATTGTTGGGATATTACTCACTGTGAAGACTGATGCAAAGTACTTGTTAAGTTCTCCTGCTATTTCCTTATCTCCCATCGCTAGGCTTCCAGCATCAGTTTGAAGTGGCCCACTGTCTACTCTTGCCTGTCATTTGTTTCTTATGTATTGAAAGAAACTTTTACTATCATTTCTAATATTACTGGCTAGCCTACCTTCATATTTGATCCTCTCCTTCCTTATTTCTCTCTTTGTTATCCTCTGTTTGTTTTTGTAGCCTTCCCAATCTTCTGATTTCCCAGTGCTCTTGGCCACTTTATAGGCTCTCTCTTTTTCTTTGATAGATTTCCTGACTTCCTTTGCCAGCCATGGCTGTCTAGGCCCTCCCCGGATAATTTTTCTCTTCTTGGGGATGAATCTCTGTACAGTGTCCTCAATTTTACCCACAAACTCCAGCCATTTTTGCTCTACTGTCTTCCCTGCTAGGCTCTGCTTCCAGTCTATTTTCGTCAGTTCCTCTCTCATACCCTCATAATTACCTTTATTTAACTATAACACCATTACACCTGATTTTGCCTTCTCTCTTTCAAACTGCAGACTGAATTCTACCATATTATGATCGCTGCTTCCTAAGTGTTCCCTTACTTTAAGACTTTTTACAAAGTCTGGTTCATTACATAGCACTAGGTCCAGAATAGCCTGCTCTCTTGTGGGCTCCATGACAAGCTGTTCCAAAAAGCCATCCTGTAAGCATTCCATGAATTCCCTTTCTTTTGATCCACTGGCAACATTATTTACCCAGTCCACCTGCATATTGAAGTCTCCCATGATCACTGTGACCTTGCCTTTCTGACATGCCTTCTCTATTTCCCGGTACATGTTGCGCCCCTGGTCCTGACCACAGTTAGGAGGTCTGTATATAACTCCCACTATGGTTTTTTTGCCTTTGTGGTTCCTCAATTCCACCCACACAGACTCCACATCATCCGACGCTATGTCATTCAGTGCTATAGATTTAATTTTGTTCTTAACTAACAAGGCAACTCCGCCCCCTCTGCCCACCTCCCTGTCTTTTCGATAAGTTGAAAACCTTTGGACGTTTAACTGCCAGTCCTGACCCCCTGTAACCACGTCTCTGTGATGCCTACCA
>NW_025190462.1:0-3379 GCF_004010195.1 Chiloscyllium plagiosum
CTCAAGGTGGAGTGCAGGGTGTAACCGCCCTCAAGGTGGAGTGCGGAGTGTAACCGCCCTCAAGGTGAAGTGCAGAATGTAACCAGCCTCAAGGTGAAGTGTGGAGTTTAACCAGCCTCAAGGTGAAGTGCAGAGTGTAACCGCCCTCAAAGTGAGGTGCAGAGTGTAAGCGCCCTCAAGGTGAAGTGCGGAGTGTAACCGCCCTCAAGGTGGAGTGCGGAGTGTAACCGCCCTCAAGGTGAAGTGCAGAGTGTAACCAGCCTCAAGGTGAAGTGTGGAGTGTAACCGCCCTCATGGTGAAGTGCGGAGTGTAACCGCCCTCAAGGAGGAGTGCAGAAAGTAACCGCCCTCAAGGTGAAGTGCGGAGTGTAACCGCCCTCAAAGTGAAGTGTGGAGTGTAACCGCCCTCAAGGTGAAGTGCGGAGTGTAACCGCCCTCAAGGTGAAGTGCAGAGTGTAACTGCCCTCAAGGTGAAGTGCAGAGTGTAACCAGCCTCAAGGTGAAGTGCGGAGTGTAACCGCCCTCAAGGTGGAGTGCGGAGTGTCACCAGCCTCAAGGTGAAGTGTGGAGTGTAACCGCCCTCAAGGTGAAGTGTGGAGTGTAACCGCCCTCAAGGTGGAGAGCGGAGTGTAACCGCCCTCAAGGTGGAGTGCGGAGTGTAACTGCCCTCAAGGTGAAGTGCGGAGTGTAACCGCCCTCAAGGAGAAGTGTGGAGTGTAACCAGCCTCAAGGTGGAGTGCGGAGTGTAACTGCCCTCAAGGTGAAGTGCGGAGTGTAACCGCCCTCAAGGTGACGTGCGGAGTGTAACCGCCCTCAAGGTGAAGTGCAGAGTGTAACCGCCCTCAAGGTGGAGTGCGGAGTGTAACCGCACTCAAGGTGAAGTGCGGAGTGTAACCGCCCTCAAGGTGAAGTGCAGATTGTAACCGCCCTCAAGGTGGAGTGCGGAGTGTAACCGCCCTCAAAGTGGAGTGCGGAGTGTAACCGCCATCAAGGTGAAGTGCAGAGTGTAACCAGCCTCAAGGTGAAGTGCGGAGTGTAACCGCCCTCAACGTGGAGTGCGGAGTGTAACCAGCCTCAAGGTGGAGTGCGGAGTGTAACTGCCCTCAAGGTGAAGTGCGGAGTGTAACCGCCCTCAAGGTGAAGTGTGGAGTGTAACTGCCCTCAAGGTGAAGTGCGGAGTGTAACCGCCCTCATGGTGAAGTGTGGAGTGTAACCGCCCTCAAGGTGAAGTGCGGAGTGTAACCACCCTCAAGGTGAAGTGTGGAGTGTAACCAGCCTCAAGGTGGAGTGCGGAGTGTAACTGCCCTCAAGGTGAAGTGTGGAGTGTAACCGCCCTCAAGGTGGAGTGCTGAGTGTAACCGCCCTCAAGGTGAAGTGCGGAGTGTAACCGCCCTCAAGGTGGAGTGTGGAGTGTAACTGCCCTCAAGGTGAAGTGTGGATAGTAACCGCCCTCAAGGTGAAGTGCGGAGTGTAACCAGCCTCAAGGTGAAGTGCGGAGTGTAACCGCTCTCAAGGTGAAGTGCGGAGTGTAACCGCCCTCAAGGGAAAGTGTGGAATGTAACCAGCCTCAAGGTGAAGTGTGGAATGTAACCGCCCTCAAGGTGAAGTGCGGAGTGTCACCAGCCTCAAGGTGAAGTGCGGAGTGTAACCGCTCTCAAGGTGAAGTGCGGAGTGTAACCGCCCTCAAGGTGAAGTGTGGAGTGCAACCAGCCTCAAGGTGAAGTGCGGAGTGTAATAGCCCACAAGGTGAAGTGCGGAGTGTAACCGCCCTCAAGTTGGAGTGCGGAGTGTAACCAGCCTCAAGGTGAAGTGCGGAGTGTAACCGCTCTCAAGTTGGAGAGCGGAGTGTAGCCGCCCTCAAGGTGGAGTGCGGAGTGTAACCGCCCTCAAGGTGAAGTGTGGAGTGTATCTGCCCTCAAGGGGAAGTGTGGAGTGTAACCAGCCTCAAGTTGAAGTGCGGAGTGTAACCGCCCTCAAGGTGAAGTGTGGAGTGTCACTGCCCTCAAGGGGAAGTGTGGAGTGTAACCAGCCTCAAGGTGGAGTGCAGAATGTAACCACCCTCAAGGTGAAGTGCGGAGTGGAACCGCCCGCAAGTTGAAGTGCTAAGTGTTAGCGCCCTCAAGGTTAAGTGCGGAGTGTAACCGCCCTCAAGGTGAAGTGTGGAGTGTAACCGCCCTCAAGGTGAAGTGCGGAGCGTAACTGCCCTCAAGGTGAAGCGTGGAGTGTAACAAGCCTCAAGGTGAAGTGCGGAGTGTAACTGCCCTCAAGGTGAAGTGTGGAGTGTAACTGCCCTCAAGGTGAAGTGTGGAGTGTAACCGCCCTCAAGGTGAAGTGCGGAGTGTAAGTGCCCTCTAGGTGAAGCGTGGAGTGTAACAAGCCTCAAGGTGAATTGCGGAGTGTAACCGCCCTCAAGGTGGAATGTGGAGTGTAACCGCCCTCAAGTTGGAGTGTGGAGTGCAACCAGCCTCAAGGTGAAGTGTGGAGTGTAACCGCCCTCAAGATGAAGTGCGGAGTGTAATAGTCCTCAAGATGAAGTGCGGAGTGTAATCGTCCTCAAGGTGAAGTGCGGAGTTGAACCGCTCTCAAGGTGAAGTGTGGAGTGTAACCGCCCTCAAGGTGAAGTGTGGAGTGTAACAAGCCTCAAGGTGAAGTGCGGAGTGTAACTGCCCTCAAGGTGAAGTGTGGAGTATAACTGCCCTCAAGGTGAAGTGTGGAGTGTAACAAGCCTCAAGGTGAATTGCGGAGTGTAACCGCCCTCAAGGTGGAATGTGGAGTGCAACCGCCCTCAAGTTGGAGTGTGGAGTGTAATCAGCCTGAAGGTGAAGTGCGGAGTGTAACCGCCCTCAAGGTGAAGTGCGGAGTGTAACCGCCCTCAAGATGAAGTGCGGAGTGTAATAGCCCTCAAGGTGAAGTGCGGAGTGTAACCAGCCTCAAGGTGAAGTGTGGAGTGCAACCAGCCTCAAGGTGAAGTGTGGAGTGTAACCGCCCTCAAGGTGAAGTGCGGAGTGTAACTGCCCTCAAGGGGAAGTGTGGAGTGTAACTGCCCTCAAGGGGGAGTGTGGAGTGAAACCGCCCTCAAGGTGAAGTGCGGAGTGTAACCGCCGTCAAGGTGAAGTGCGGAGTGTAACTGCCCTCAAGGTGAAGTGCGGAGTGTAACCGCCGTCAAGGTGAAGTGCGGAGTGTAACAAGCCTCAAGGTGAAGTGCGGAGTGTAACTGCCCTCAAGGTGGAGTGCGGAGTGTAACTGCCCTCAAGGGGAAGTGTGGAGTGTAACCGCCCTCAAGGTGGAGTGCGGAGTGTAACCGCCCTCAAGGTGAAGTGCGGAGTGTAACCGCCCTCAAGGTGAAGTGCGGTGTGTAACTGCCCTCAAGGGGAAGTGT
>NW_025190463.1:0-3380 GCF_004010195.1 Chiloscyllium plagiosum
GATCTAATCTTGCTAATCAGTCTCCCATGGGGAAGCTTGTTGAACGCGTTACTGAAATCCATATCGATCACATCTACCACTCTACTCTCATCAATCCTCTTTTTTCCTTCTTCAAAAAACTCAATTAAGCTTGAGAAACATGAACAGTGGACAGTGATCTGTAAGGATTTCAGTAAGGCGTTCGACAAGGTTCCGCATGGTAAAATGGTTAGCAAGATGAGATCTCATGGAATACAGGGAGAACTAGCCATTTGGATACAGAACTGGCTCGAAGGTAGTGGAGGACTGTGACCAGTGGTGTGCCACAAGGATTGGTGCTGGGTCCACTGCTTATCGTCAATTATATGAAGGATTTGGATGTGAACATAGGAGGTATAGTTAGTAAGTTTGCAGGTAACACAAAAATTGGAGGTGCAGTGGACAGTGAAGAAGGTTACCTCAGTGTACAATGGGATCTTGATCAGATGGGTCAATGAGCTGAGAGGTAGCAGATGGAGTTTAGTTTCGATAAAAGTGATGCGCTGCATTTTGGAAAGGCAAATCAGAGTGATTTCCACACTTAAAGGAGAGTGTTGCTGAACAAAGAGACCATGCAGGTTCATAGGTCCTTGAAAGTGGAGTCGCAGGTAGATAGGATAGTGAAGAAGGCATTTGATATGCTTTCCTTTATTGGTCAGAGCATTGAGTATAGGAGTTGGGAGGGCATGTTGCAGCTGTACAGGACATAGGTTAGGCCACTTTTGGAACAGTGTGTGCAATTTTGGTCTCCCTCCTATTGGAAGGATGTTGCGAAACTTGGAAGGGTTTAGAAAAGATTTACAAGGATGTTGTCAGGGTTGGAGGATTTGAGGTATAAGGAGGAGACTGAATAGGCTGTGACCATTTTCCCTGGCATGCCAGAGGCTGAGGGGTGACCTTATTGAGATTTATAAAATCATGAGGGGCATGGATAGGATAAATAGACACAGCCTTTTCCCTGCCTGGGGGAGTAGAGAACTAGAGGGTTTAGGGTGAGAGGGGAAAGATATAAAAGGGACTTAAGGGGCAACTTTTTTTTTACACAGAAGGTGGTACATGTATGGAGTGAACTGCCAGAGGAGGTGGTGGAGGCTGGTACAAATACAGCATTTAAAAGGGATCTGCATGGATGTATGAAAAGGGTTTTGATGGATATGGATGAAGTGCTGGCAAATTGAACGAGATTAGGTTTAGATATCTGATCGCCGTGGACGAATTGAACCGAAGGGTCTATTTCTGTGCTGTACATCTCTATGACTCGATGACATGGGTATCGCTGGCTTGCAAGCATTTTCAGCCCATTCCAATGGAATGCCCTTGAGAGATATGCTCTTTGATGTTCTGGTCAATGATATCCTTTTAGTGACACCTCCTGCAAAATGAGGAAGTCAGATCCATTAGTGCTGCTTTCCACTTCTCTACTTGTGAAGGCTTGAATTCAGACGAGAGATGTAATTTTAATAACATTAAAAATGTCAGAAATATCCTGACAGGAACAGAAGTCCATCTCTAGTAAACATTTAACTTTGCATTTCATATAAACTTCTTCACCTCCCTACTTCCAAGATTTATATGGCAGGCAAGGCACTTTTGTGTTAGAATATTTTCACAATACAAGGATAGTTTATTTTCAAATAGAACATATAATCTGAAACATAGCAGCATGTTAGCCATTACACAATTGGACAAGAGGATCCAATACATTCATTCAACTCCAATGGATGATGTGAAACTGCAAAAAAATCCTCATGGTTCACTAATGACCTTTAAGGAAGGAAATCTGTTATCAGTGCCTGGTCTGGCCTACATGTGACTCCCAATCTACAGTAATGTCATTGACTGTTAATTGCTCTCTGAAATGGGCTTGGATGTCACTTATACTGTTTAGCAGTTGATATTTAAAAAAAAGGAACCAGACAGACAACCTGGCATTGACTAAAGCATCAAAAATGACAATTTCAAACACAGCCCTGTTGACCCTACAAAGTCTTCCTTTCTAATATTTCAGGGCTAGTCACAAAATTGGGTGATCTGACTACCAGTGTAGTTAATCAATAGCTTGACATAGTCACACTCACTGAATCACACAGATTACACCATCATCATTCTGTGGTATGTCCTGTTGCAGGCTGCACAGTGGTATGCAGTGAGGAGGGAGTTGCCCTCAGAGTCCTCAACATTGACTCTGGACTTCATGAATTCTCATGACACCAGAACAAACATAGGTGAGGAAAGGTCTGAGTGTTACCACATTCCGCTACACATTCCAGCCCTCCCCGGTCGATACGTCCTGCTCTATGCTGAACTCACTTGGAGGAAGCACTGAGGGTTTAAAGGGTACAGAATGTACCTTGGGTGTGGGCCTTCAAAGTCCATCATCAAGAGCGGCACCACAGCTGACCAAGCTGGTCAAGTCCTACTGGACATAGTTGCTAGGTTGGGTCTGAGGCAGGGGGTGAGTGAACAACATACCTTATCCTCACCAAACTGATTGCGACAGATGCATTTGTCCATAATTATACTGAAAACAGAGACCGCTGTACAGTCCTTGTGGAGATGAAGTCTTCGCTTTACATTCAGAATATCCTCAATGATATTGGGAGGCACTATCGCCATATTAAACGGGATTTCGAATAGGTGTAGTCACATGCGAAGGTGATGGCCTAGTGGTATTCTCACTAGACCATTAACTCAGAGACCCAGGTAATAGAGTCATAGAGTTATACTGCATGGAAACAGACCCTTCGGTCCAACCTATCCATGCGGACCAGATATCATAACCCAATCTCGTCACACCTGCCAGCACCCGGCCCATATCCCTCCAAATCCTTCCTATTCATATACCCACCCAAAAGGCCTCTTAAATGTTGCAATTGTACCGGCCTCCACCACTTCCTATGGCAACTCATTTCACAGACCTCTGTGTGAAAACGTTGCCCCTTAGGTCTCATTTATATCTTTCCCCTCTCACCTCAAATCTGTGCCCTCTCGTACTGGACTCCCCAACCCCAGGGAAAAGACATTGTCTATTTACCCTATCCATGCCCCTCATAATTTTGTAAATCTCTATAAGGTCACCCCTCAGCCTCCGGCACTCTAGGGAAAACAGCCCCAGCCTGTTCAGCCTCTCCCTATAGCTCAAATCCTCCAACCCTGGCAACATCCTTGGAAATCTTTTTCTGAACCCTTTCAAGTTTCACAACATCTTTCCAATAGGAAGGAGACACGAGGTGCACGCAATATTCCAATAGTGGCCTAACCAATGTCCTGTACAGCCGTAACATGACCTCCTAACTCCTATACTCAATACTCTGACCAGTAAAGGAAAACATACCAAATGCCTTCTTCACTATACTATCTAC
>NW_025190464.1:0-1382 GCF_004010195.1 Chiloscyllium plagiosum
TCTCCCCCTTCTCTCTCTCTGCTTCTCTCCCCTCTCCCTCTCCCAGAGGTTAACAGGTCTGACTACAGAGCTCTACATTCAATGTCATAGAGTCATCCAGCACGGAAACAGACCCTTCGGTCCAACTCGTCCGTGCTGTACACAATCCCAGACAAAACTAATCCCACCTGCCTGCTCCTGGCCCATATCCCTCCAAACCTATTTCCTATTCATCTACTTATCCAAATGCCCCTCGTGATTTTATAGACCTCGGTAAGGTCTCCTACACTCCCAGTGAAAAAAACTCCCATTCTATTTTGGCCTTTCTTTATAACTCAAGCCTTCCATCCTGGTAAATCTCTCCTGAACCCTCTCCAGTCCTTCCTGTAACAGGGCGATGAGAGCTGGACACAGTTCTCCAGACGAGGCCTCACCAAGGTCCTGTACAACCCCAAGATGACGTCCCCAACTCCCGTACTCAAAGATCTGAGCGAGAAAGGCAAGCGTGCTAAACGCCTTCTTAACCACCTCGCCTACCTGTGACGCAAACTTCAAAGAATTATGTCCCTGAACCCCTCGGTCTCTCTGTTTGATAACACTACCTAGGGCCCTTTTGTCTTACTAAAGTATAAACTCTCATATTTATCCAAATTGAACTCCATCGACCACTCCTCAGCCCTTTGACCCAGTTGATTGAGATCCCTTCGTAATCTTCAGTAATCTTCTTCACTGTCCCCAGTACCAGAAATTTTGGCGTCAGCTACAATCCTACCAACCACCTCACCCACCCCACCTCAAGAACAAACTGCGTTTATATAGCACCTTTAACACAGTAGAATATCCCTCGCAAGAGCGATTTATCAGACAACAGAGAAACAACGGCAGACAGGATTGGGGAGCAGATTTGAGACTTTAGGCCGAGTGAATAATATGGAAATTCTTTCAGTCCAGCCTTCCACAGTCGAACAGCCTACTTTTTATTTCTCCCTCCCTCCCTCCCTCTCTCTCTCGGGAATCAGTCCAGATCTGCCCATGGGCATCGGTAAGGCAATAGATGGAAAAAGCAATGCAGGCCCATTGGTTGCTAAGCAACAGACCAGGCCTACTGAAGCCTCAGCTTTGAGTATTACTTCAGGAGAGGACAACAGCGCTGGGATCCAGGTGGGGGTGGTGGCGGGAGCTTCCTGTTAGTCCCTGCTCCTCTCACCCACTGTCTCTCTGCTTTTCTCTCTCCCTCTCTCTGTCCCTCACTCTTTCTGTCTCTCACTGCCCCCCACTCCATCTGGCTCTCTCTCTCTCTCTGTCACCCCTCTCTCTGTCCTCCACTCTCTCTGTCTCTCTCTCTCTCTGTCTGCTCTGCGCTGTCTCTCTCTCTGTCTGCTCTGCGCTGTCTCTCTCTCTGT
>NW_025190464.1:1667-3380 GCF_004010195.1 Chiloscyllium plagiosum
CTCTCTCTCTCTCACCCCTTTCTCCTCCCATCCCTCGTAGAGTCGTCCAGCCGTATGACTTGAAAACAGACCCTTCGGCCCATCCACCCCTTGCTGATCATAATCCCCAAACTCAACTTGTCCCACCTGCCTGCTCCTGGCCCATATCCCTCCAAACCTTTCCCGTTCGTGAACTTATCGAAATGTTTTTTAAATGTTATAACCGTGCCCACATCCACCACTTCCTCTGGAAGGTCATTTCACACACGACCCACCCTCTGTGTAAAAATGTAATTATTAAAATCTTTCTCCTCTCACCCTAAAAATTGAAATCACCTCCACTGCGGAAAATCCGCCAGCTATTGACTGTAGCCATGTAACTCATGATTTTATAAATGTCTATAATCTCAACCTCCTTTACTCCAGTGAAATAAAGTTACGGCCTCTCCTTATAACTCAAAACCCTCCATCCCTGGCCTTGTATTCCTCCATTTCTTCTCTGTACCGAACAGGAGAGAAGAGAGATAGAACAGAGAGGCAGAGAGGCAGAGAGAGAGTCTATTTACAAATCTGTAACTGTCGCAAAAACTGCTTTTATAAACAGACTGGAGAATACAGAGAGAGAGACAGAGAGAGAGACAGAGAGAGAGACAGAGAGAGAGAGAGAGGGAGGGAGTCAGATTAAACCATTTATCAATCACTAGTCCCTGGGAGAGAGGTTGTGGCACGGTGGCTCAGTGGTTAGCACTGCTGCCTCACAGCGCCAGGGACCTGGGTTCGATTCCCACCTCAGGCGACTGTCTGCGTGGAGTTTGCACGTTCTCCTCCGTGTCTGCGTGGATTTGCTCCGGTTTCCTCCCACACTCCAAAGATATGCAGGTTAGGGTGGATTGGCTGTGGGAAATGCAGGGTTACAGGGATAGGGTGGGTTAGATGCTGTTCGGAGGATCAGTATGAACGTGATAGGTCAAATGGCCTGCTTCTGTAATTCCATGAATTCTTGTCTCTCCTGCTGTTTTAGACGTGAGGAGAGAGATAGATAGATAGATAGATAGAGACAGAGACAGATAGAGAGAGACAGAGACAGATAGAGTAAGAGAGAGATGGGGAGAAGCTGGTGTATTCTGAGACCAATAAGTGAAAGCCTGTGAACTGGGGGATGTTCAAAGGGAAGGAGGAATAATTGTGGGGAATGAGGGAGGTCACCAGAGAAGTGGGAGGGTAGGAACAGGTTTGGAGGGATGAGGAGGACAATGGGTTTGTTGATGGAGAAAGTTGTTGGGATTTGAGAAACTGGCAGGTTCACCAGGAACTTTCAAAAGGAAGAGGGAATATTTAAAAAAGGAATTAGCAAAGGGGTCTTTGGGGAGCGTGAGCGTGCGGATTGGAGGGGAGTTTTACAGAAGGGCTGACACGGCGAGATGGGCCGAGTGGGCTTACCGAGTGGGAAACAGCTGCTCACTTACCTCTCATTGCAGCGCTGCCTGTGGCCTCTCTGTACCACCTGCTAACTGCCGAGGGGTTAGGCTGTCAGAGCGAGAGGGAGCACGCTGCAGCAGGATCTCTCTCTCTCTCTCTGTCTCCCACCACCTGGGAGCTCTCACTCACTGCTCTCTACAATGGGCTGAGTCTGCTCAAACTCAACTCCTCCTCCCCCACTGTGTCTTTTCACCCTCCCTCTCTTGTCTCCCCACCCTCTTCCTCTTGCCCATGCTCTCTTTCCCCTCTGATTCT
>NW_025190465.1:0-1640 GCF_004010195.1 Chiloscyllium plagiosum
GAGGAGCAGGAGAATCGATGTTTTGAGCCTCAGTCCTTCATCAGTCTGATCTGGTGTGCTTTTCCAGCACCTTACTCTCGACTCTGACCTCCAGCATCTGCAGTCTTCAATTTCTCCCAAAATCTCTGGATATGTCCTGTCCCACCAGGTGGTGGCACAGTGGTGTACAGACAGGGAGGATTCGCCCTGGGAGTCTCATGGTTCCTGCTGATCCTAAAGGACATAGCTGCTCAACTGAGTCTGCAGCGGGTGGTGAGGGAACCAACAAGAGGGAAAAAAAAACATACTTGATCTCATTGTTATGAATTGACCAGCTGCAGATACGTCTGACCATGACAGTATCGGTAAGAACGACCATCACATGTTCCTTTGGAGACAATGCCTTGCCTTAAAGTTGAGAAAACCTCCACTGTGTTGAGTGGCACTATCACCGTTCTAAATGGGACAGACTTCAAAGAGATGTAGGATCTCAAACATGGTATCTATGGAGGTACTGTGGGACATAAACAGCAGCAGAACTGTACTCCAGCACAATCTGTAATCTCATGGGTTTGTACATCCTGCACTCACCCATCACAATGGACAGTAAAGGAGGGCTTGCCATGAGCAGCACCAGGCAGTCCTAAAAATGAAGTGCTAATCTGGTGAATTTATCAAACAGAATTACCTGCATATCAAACAGCATCAGCAGCAAGCAACAGAGCTAAGTGATCCAACATCCAATGGAAGAGATCGGAGCTCTGCAGTTCTCCCACACCCAGTTGTGAACGGTGATGGACAATTAAACAACTCACTGGGGAAAGCATCACAGATATCCCCATCCTTACTAATGGAGGGGCCTCACACATCCATGCATCAGATAAGATGACAGCATTTGCAGCAATCTTCAGTCAAAAGTGCAAAGTGGGATGATCCATCTCAGCCTTCTCCAGTGGTTTCTAACATCCCAGATGTGAGTTTTAAGCCAGTTCGATTCAGTTTGAATAACAGCAAGAAATGGTTAAGTAGTGCAAAGGTTACGGGCCCTGCCAATATTCTGGCAATAATACTGATGGTTTGTGCTCCAGAACTTGCCACCCACCAAGTCACGTACCGCTCCAGCACTGGCATCTACCGACAATGTGGAACATTGCCCAGGGATGTTCAACACAAAAACACAGGGCAATCCAACCCAGGCAATTTCCCTCTATCAGTCCCCACTCGATCAGCAGTAAAGTGATGGAAGATGTCATCACCAGGGCTACCAAGCAGCAGCTGCTCTGCAACAGTCAGTTGAGCGACACTCACTTTAGGCTCCACCAGGGCCACTCAGCTCCCGATTGTGTCACCGCCCTCATTCACAACCTGACAACCAGCTGAATCCCAGAGGTGAGGTGAGGGTGATAGCTCAGTCCCACTCCAAGATCACTATTTCTAGCTGATTTCACCCTTGTCTCAGCTCATATATTTTCATCCACATTGTGTTATCTCTAGACTTCATTATCCAAATTCACTCCCTGGCCAGCTTCCCACATTCAACCTCCCTGTAATCTCAAGAACATCTAAATATCTGTTTGTTGATTCATCAAAAGTCTCCTATTCATAAGCAACAACACAGAGTCATAGAGATGTACAGCATGGAAACAGACCCTTCGGTCCAA
>NW_025190465.1:1981-3381 GCF_004010195.1 Chiloscyllium plagiosum
GGAGTGCAAAATGGATTACAGGGAATGAAAATGGTGCAGAATTTGATAGTCAGAAATGGAAGGAAAATACACTTGCTTGTTGGAAAAAAGAATTCTTGACTGTCAAAAATATTCAAGAAAAAAGTAATCTGATCATCGAGCAGCACATGGTCAGGGGCTGGACTGTAATGAAAAACTCATTTGCAAAGGGTCAATAAAAGTAATAATACAGTAGTAAACAGACCAAAAATACGCCCATGGTTCGAGACTGAGGAAGCTAGACATTGACAAAGTGGTCATGAGGGTGCCCAGAGGTGAATCAGAGCAGTATTGGCTGCTTTGATCACAATGACTCTGTACCAGAGAAAGGCTGCACATGCGCCTGGCTGCACCTTGCCCCCTACAAAGATGGCAGCTCCGCACGTGTCCAGTAAATCGTTGTCCCGAATAAAGATGGCGGCGCTCACTCAGGCCTGCAGCCGCGCTGAGGAAATTCCTCATTTACTGCAAACACGGGACTGGGACGTTCAAATTTGTGTTTTCCGACGTGCACAATTTGTTTGTAAAACCTCTCCGCTCATAGCAACACAGATTTTCTCTCGTTTCCCTGTTTATTTCTTTCCTTACCGTATCCTCTCTCTCCATAACTTCCCGAACATTCATAACAGCAACTCTGCGCCGCGCGCGAAGGTAATCACATGGTTTAGTTTAGCTCCGTCTTTTATTCATGTTGATTGGTTGGAGGACCAACATCCCGCTAGGTCATCCAGCTCCGCCCACCGTCCTTTCATTGGTCCGGTGCTGACATCAATCACCCGGAGTCCCTTTGTTGGCGAGAACATGCGCAGTGTGTCCTCCTTTAGCTGATATGTTGGGTCATGTGATGGAAGAGTTTACTGAGGGGAAGGATTCCCTTTGTGTGAGCTCTGCAGTAGATTTCCTTTATTCATGGACAGAATTGCCTTCCTACTCATGACTGAATAGCTGTGATTGATGAATCAATACCATCTGAACCAGTACATAAACACCACTTTTTCACAACATCTGAGATCTTTAGCACATTCTATCACGCTCTTCTTTGGAAACAAAAGAAAACATGAAATAGAGCCTCAAGGAATCGGAGCAGGAGTAATGCATTCATCGCCTTCAGCTTGTTCCCCCATTCTATCAGATCATGGCTTGGCCAACCTAGACCTCAACACCTCTTTTATGCTTGATCCACATAGCCTTCAACTGCTCAATATTTCAAAAATCTATCTGCCCTCTTTTAAAATAATTTGAGATAGAATCATAGATTCCCTAATGTGTGGAAACAGGCCCTTCAGCCCAACAAGCCAGAACAACACTCTGAAGAGTAACCCAACCATTCCCCTCCCACATTTAACTTGCACAATTGTTTGGGCGAGAAAATTCTAGCCATT
>NW_025190466.1:0-3381 GCF_004010195.1 Chiloscyllium plagiosum
GTTTCTAATCCAAACTGCTAAATCACCCTCAATCCCACGCCTCTGCATTTTCCCCAACAGTCTACCATGTGGAACCTTATCAAATGCTTGACTGAGGTCCATGTACACCACGTCAATTGCCTTACCCTTTTCCACATGCTTGGTCACCTTCTCAAAAACGTCAATGTGGTTTGAGAGACATGACCATGTTGGCTATTTGCAATCAAATTGTTGTTTGCTAAATGATTATAAATCCTATCACTTATAATCCTGTCCAAAATATTTCCTACACACACATAATGTTCACTGGTCTCTAATTGCCTTGGTCATCTGTACTGCCCTTCTTGGACATGGGCAAACATTTGCAATCCTCCAGTCCTCTGGTACTAAACCTGTAGACAATGAAGACTCAAATATCAAAGCCAAAGGCTCCAACAACTCCTTCCTAGGCCCCCAGAGGAAGCTCGAATAAATCCCATCCGACACAGGGGACATTTTCACTTCCACTCCTTCTCGAATTGATAACACATCTTCCTTACCAACCTCGATCCTTTCTCGTCAAATATCTCGCATCTCATTCTTCTCTATAATATTCTACTTTCCCAGAGTGTGAACCAATGAGAAATGTTCTTTTAACACCTGTCCGATCTCCACAGAATCTACACTCAACTTCCCACTTCAGTCTTTGACTGGTTCTATTCCTACCCTAGATATCCTTTCCTTCCTAACGTACCTATACAAAGCTTTAGGATTCTCCTTTATTCGACCTGCTAAAAATGACTCATGTCCTCTCTTTGCTCTCCTTAACTCTCTCTTTACATCCGTCCTAGCTAATCTGTAACTCTCTATCATCTCATCGTCACATAAGCCTGCTTCTTCTTCTTAACAATAGATGTAATTTCTGTCGTAAACCACGGTTCCCTTACATTATCACTTCCTCCCTGCCTGATAGGGGCATGCTATTTAAGGACACGCGATGTCTGTTCTTTAAACCAGCTTCACATTTCGATTACCCCCATCCCCTGCATTTTGCTACCATGTTCTATGCATCATAAGTTCTGCTTAATTGCGTTACAATTGCCCTTCCCCCATTGATAACTCTTGCCCTGTGGCATGTACCTATCCCTTTCCCTCACCAAACAAAACGTGTTTTTGGAGGTTATATCCATTAGAAAAGGTAGAGGTACTAGAGAATGCCAGAATTATGGGGCGGTATGGAAATGTTGGAGGAGGGTACGAACATCATGAGACTCTAATGGTTGGGTGAGGTTTACAAAGGTCGGGAGCGGGGAGTGGTTGGACAAGGTTACAGCGACAGGGTGTATGGGAGAGCAGCTTAGACAGATATGTAGGGTTGTAGGGGCTGAAGCAAGTCATAGATAAACGGTGATATATAGATGATGGAGGAGGTTAGAGAGATAGGGAGGAATTTAGGGTTTGGAGGTGCTTAATGAGATAGTGAGGGGTGTAGGGTTTGGAAGACATTACAGAGATACGGAGTGGTATAGAGTTTGGAGGAGTTTAAAGAGATAGGGAGGAGGAAGGTTCTGCAGATATTTACAGTGCTGGATTGGTTGATGAATGGGCAGACAAGGGACAGAGAGTATTTGAAGGAGTGAGACCTGGGAGCGTCCAATCACAAGAGCCAAAGAGTCAGTGTCATACACACAGGAGAGGCCCTTCTGCTGACTGTAATAAAAATAAAAGGCCCTGTAGACCCTGCAAACTTCTCCTTCCTAATGCATTGGAGCTTATGCCAGAATTGACAGAGATGTCCTCCAGACTGTCAAGCAACAATGTGACATGACAAAACCTCATGTGTTCATATCAAACACTGACACGGAAACCTCCTGCTGACTCCCCTGCCTGAGCTGGTGAATCAGTGTCCCTCTACATTGAACAACACTTAGAGGAAGCACTGAGAGTGTGACAGAGCTGGAGAATGTATACTACGTGGGCCATTTCAAAACCAACACCAAGAGGGTCTGAGCAGCAGCACTGCTGATCGAGGTGATCGGATCCAAAAGGACATAACTGCTTCACTGCTTCTGCATCGGGTCGGGGGGAACGACTGACAGGGAGAAACATCCTTGACTTCATTCTTACCAACCTATCGGCTGCAGAAACATTGTTTGATGACCGTATTGGGAACGGTGACTACCGCACACAGTATTTCTGAAGACTGGAGACAAAGTTCCACTTTTACATCATGAAGACCCCATGTGCGTTTGTGATACCATCACTGTGCTAAACAGGGCAAATTTCCAATAGATTTTGGAATTTTGCACTGGCCTGTGTGAGGTGGTTCAGGTCATTACCAACAGGGGCAGAATTGTACTCCAGTATAATTTTCACTATCACTGCCTGGCATGTGCTCCACTTTATCCTGACCATCAAGCCAGGGATACGCCCTTGTTAAATGTAGAATGCAGGAGGGCCTGCCTGTAGTATCACTAAATACACCTCAGAATGATGAAGTTACTAAATTGGGCCACTTACTCACCACATGGTATAAATAGCAAATGATACACAGATCTAACCAATGAATCAGTCCTAATCTCTGCAATCCGTGTGAGTGGTGGTGGACAATCACACAACTCATCGGAGGAGGAGGAACCACAAATACCACCTTCCTCAAAGATTGAAGAGCCCAGCACAATAATAGAAAAGCTAAGGCTGAAACTTTCACAACAATGTTCAGACAGAAATATCGATGGGGTGATCTATTTTAGTCTCCCCCAGATGGCAGTCTTCAGCTAATCCGATTCACCTTGTGTGGTATTTACAAACAGCTGGAGGGATTGGAGAATGCAAAGTCTGTGGGCCCTGATAACATTCCATTCAGGCTGTTCCTGCTGGGTTACAGCACTGGGACCTCCCTGACAATGTGGGAAACCATCAGGGTGTGTCCTGTACATACACAGACAAAACATCAGACAATCAATGACTGCCCCATTGCTCTAATCCCTGTCATTAATAAAGGAATGGCAGATGTCACTACAGTGGGATCAAGCAGCACTTCCTCGGCACTAACCTGCTCGCTAAAGCTCAGTTTGTGCTCTCATCCCTTGGGCGCATTGAAGCCTTGGTTTAACGATGTACAACAAGAGAACACAGCTGAATTCTAGAAGTGAGGTGACAGTGACTGCGCTTTTAACATGATCATAACTGCATTTGACCAAATGTCATATCCAGGATTAACGACAAACCTGGAGCAAATAGGCATCGTCTGGCAGAAGTTACACCTGGTACAAAGCAAGGTGGCTGGGGTTGGTGGAGAGCAGCCATCTCAGCTTCGCCGCAGTTCCCCAGGGGCGGGGTTTCTAGGTAAGCCTGCAGGTCAGAAATGTAAAGGTAAGGCACCATACCACGACAGGATGAGAGGGCTGCTCTCTCGTTAGA
>NW_025190467.1:0-1576 GCF_004010195.1 Chiloscyllium plagiosum
TATGAAGTATGGTCAGTAAGTTTATAGATAATACCAAATTTGGTGGTGTAGTCGACAGTGAAGAAAGATCTCTCAGACTATAATGGGACCTTGTTTCAGTGCACCAAGGAGTGGCAGATAGAGTATATTTTAGTTACATGTAAGGTGTTGCATTTTGGCAAGACACATCAAGGCAAGACAAAAAGGTAGGATCCTGTCGAAAGCTGCCAATGAAGGAGAACTCCATAGAAATTATCGAATCCCTACAGTTAGGAAACAGGCTTTTCGGACCATCGAGGCCTCACCAACCCTCTAAACAATATCCCACTGGAAAAACACCTACCCTATCCCTCTAAGCCTGCATTTCCCATGGATAATCAACCTCCCCTACACATCCCTGGGTACGGTGCGCAATTTAGCATGGCCAATCTACCCTTACCTGTAAATCCTTATACTGTCAAAGTAAAAAATAGCACCCGGAGGAAACTCACGCAGACACGGGGAGAATGTACAAACTCCACACAGCCAGTCATTCAAGGATGGAAGTAAACCCAGGTCGCTGCCCTGTGAGACAGCAAATCTAGCCTCATGGTGCAGGTTCTCTGTTCCTTGAAAGTGCTGTCACAGGTCGACAGCGCAGTGATGAAGGCACTTGGTGATCTTCCCTTTATTGGTGCGTGCTTTGAGTCGAAGCATTTGCATGACATGTTAAATCTGTACAGGACATTGGTTTAACCACATTTGTAATATTGCCTTTAATTCTGGTCACCCTGCTGTCGGAAAGGCGTTGTCAAACTTGAAAGGGTGCAGCAGAGATTTAAAAGAACGTTGCAGGTGTTGGAGGGTCAGAGTTACAGTGAGAGTTTGAATAGGTTGGGACTATTTTCAAGTGTTGAGGCTGAGGGGGACCTTAACCAAGTTTATAAAATCATGAGGGGCATAGATAAGGTAAACAGTCAATGTCTTTTCCCAGGATAAACGAGTCCAAAATTAGAAGACAAAGGTTTAAGGTGAGAGGAGAAAGATTTAAAAATGGACATGAGGGACAATATTTTCACACAGAGACTGCTGTGTGTATGGATTGAACAGCCAAAAGAGGTGGTGGAGGCAGGTACAGTTACACCATTTAAAAAGCATTTGGATGGATACATGCATGGGAAGTGTGCAGAGCGAGATGGGCCAAGTGCTGGCAAGGTGGACGAGATTAATTTAGGATATTTGGCGAGATGGACGACCAGACCGAAAGATCTTTTTCCTTGCTGTACATCTCTGAGAGTCTATTGACTCTTCAGTGTATAACACGGGAACAGGAGGAGGCTATTCAGCATCTGAATTCTGCCAGTCGGCTTGTTTGCTCAATTACTGAGACTCAAATACAAAAATACATCATTCAGAATATGATGGTGTTTTACAGAAACAGGAGAAAGGCCTTTAGTCAAGAAAAGCTGTAAAGAATGTGAAGAGGCCATTCAGTCCCTCACCTCAATTCCAAAGAAACAGCAGGTGAGCACAGAGCTATTGGAACCGGTTACTCAGGAGCAGGAGGAGGACATGTATTTTCACAAACTTGGGATCAGGAGGGAATCATTCAACTGCT
>NW_025190467.1:1670-3381 GCF_004010195.1 Chiloscyllium plagiosum
TTCCATTTTACGGAGACTGTCCTCTCTGCAGCTTCTGCTCCATTTGGTGGTCATGTTGCCGACACAGATGTGGTAACAATAGTCACCATGACTCATGCAGAGGGATGGGTCAAACCGGATGAGACAGGATTTGAAGAGTTCAATCACAAGAATGAAAACACAAAATAAAGGTATTACCAGATGATTAGTTCTCTCACATTCGCAATTCAACTCACATAACCAGCTCATCCAATATACTTTCAGGATGGAGCACTGTGTGGATCCGGCTAGTGTACTGCTGAATGCAACCCAGCTATGTCCAGAGTGGAACTCTGTGCAGCCCACACCAATGCTGGATCTATAATCCTGGGCTAAGTGTCCAGCGTGGGGAGCTGTGCAATCCGCACTGGTTCATTCATATATAAACCCAGGTTGTTGCATTGTTCGGTAACACTGTGTTAGTTCGCAGCTCAGTGTGGGGAAACTTGCAGCCAATTTTGGAACTGACAGGATGTGCAGCTCCCATCCATTTACAGCTCCATATCTCCACTGTGCCTTGACAAGGGGTGCTGCGAATGTGAAAGTCACTGCGAAGAAGAGATGTAAATGGAAACAATTTAAATACCAATAGTTCTGATTAAGGTGCATGTCACTCTAGCATTTAAAGATGAAATAACTGAGATAATATCCAATGAGATTTTGTAACTGATGCAAACAAGTAAGAGGGGGATGGTGATGTTATGGTGGTTGTACTATACGCCTTCAAATAATCAATGGGAATTAGAAGAACAAATATGCAGGGAGACTGGCGAGACTTTCAGGAGCGTTGTCATAATCGGTGATTTTAATTATCCTAACATACACGGCGACTTCCAGAGGGTTAAGAACTTATATGGAACGTAATTCGTTAAGTGTGTTCAGGAAAGTTTCCACAAGCAATATATAGAGTATCCTACTCGGGAAGGGAAAAACTGGACCTACTGTTGGGAAATAGGGATGGATAGGTGACGGAGGGAAAGTGGGGGAGCATTTTGGGAAAAGTGAGCAGAGCTGTATTAATATTAAAATAGGTATGGTAAGGACAAAAGTGGTCCACAGATTCAAGTTCTAAATTGGGGCAAGGCGAATTTTGTTGGAATTAGGCAGGGGATTACAGGCCTTGATTGGAGTAGTGTGTTTCCAGGTAAAAGGATCCCGGGCAAGTGGGAGGGCTTCAAAAGTGAGATAGTTCGAGTTCAAGGTCTATATGTTCCTGTGAGGGTGAAGGGAAAGTAAGGCTGGAAGAGAGAACCCTGGATGACAAGAGATATTGAGGCTCTGACCAGAAAAAAAGGAGGCGTCAGGTACAGGCAGCTGGGACCAAGGGAATCTCTGGACGTACACGGGGGATACAGGAGTTTACTGAAAAAGGAAATCAGCAGGGCTAAAGTGGTGTATGAGATAGCCTTGTCTGAGCAGTTTAGGATGAATCCAAATTCAGTATAGTAAAGAAAAAGAACAACTAGAGAGAGAATATGACACCTTAAAATCCAAAATGGGCATGCATGTATAAAACTTCAAGAGATGGGTGAGGTCCTCAATTTCACCTCTGTGTTTATCATGACGACAGACATGAAGACCTGTGACCTTTGGGAGGTTAGTTGCGATACCTTGGCACAGCCCATATCACAGAGGTGCTGTTGGACATATTAGAATGCATAAAGTCAGATAAATCTCTTGGTCCTGACTAGAT
>NW_025190468.1:0-3381 GCF_004010195.1 Chiloscyllium plagiosum
TGTATTTCTTCTGATTTCACTGACATAATTCAGGAAAAAAAGTATGAGGTACGTTCGGAATTTATATTCACACATGAGGATAACGATAGTTTCCTATTGAATGGCCAGAACCAGACTGAAACACAATCCAGCTGGCAAGTGAAATTATATATATCAACGCCTTCGCGATTGCAAACGCTGTGTGCCAGCCCTGGCAAAGTTGATTCGGACCAAAATGCCCCTGGGGGAGGAAACAACCTGAAATTCCCGCTCCCTCCCTCCCTTCCAATGTCACTCGTTAGCTCAGTCTCTCCAACCTAGGCCCTCTTGATAATTCGCGGTCTCGCTCACACTCTCCCTCCCTCCATCCATCCTTGTTTCACTCGCTCGTTCGCTCTCTCCCACCCAGATTCGAACCCTGCCTCCTGATGTGACACGTTCGCTCGCTCTCTTCAAACTAATTTCGCTCTCTCCCTCCTGGTCTCGCTTGTTTACTCATTATCTCTCATGCAGGCTCGTTCCCTCCCTTCCTCCACATCACACACTCTCGTTCACTCTCTCCCAAACTGGCTCGCACACTCCCTTCCTCCTGGTCTGATTTGTTCAACTGGTGACGCCTACCAAGAATAACTTGCTCCCTCCCACACAGTCTCACTGGTTGTCTCTCACCCAGGCTCGCTCGCTCTCTCCCTTATGGTCTCGCCTATTTGCTGGCATTATCCCACACAGGCTCCCTCCCTCCCTCTCTCCCCGTCTCACCCGTTCACTTGCTCTCTCTCAATCAGGCTTGCACCATCCTCCCTCCTGGTATGACTCGTTTGCATCCTCACAGTCGCCAAGGCACTCTCTCTCCCTCCCAGCTGCTCCCACATGTTCGCTTACTCTCTCCCACAGAGGCTTGCTCACTCTCTTCCTATCAGACTCTCCCTTTCGATCGATCCCTCCCTCCTCGTCTCAGTCATTATCTCCCACCCAGGCTCATTCACTCTCTCCCTCCGGTTTTCTTCCAGTTGCTCGCTGCGTACCTCCCAGTCTCAGTCGATTGCTCACTCTCTCCCACCCAGGCATGCTTGCTCCCATCGTCCGGATATCTATTGTTCACTCACTGTCTTCCAGTCAGGCTCACTCGCTCAATTTCTCCCCATTCCATTCATTCGCTCACTCTCTCCTAAACAAGTTCAAATGCTATTAACCTCCTGGTCTGATTTGGTCAGTCACTCACTCCAACCCAGTCTTACTTCACTCCTCATTCTCTCTCACCAGGCTTTTTTGTTCTCTCCCTCCTGTCTCTAAGATGCAATCCCTCCCTCCCGGTCACACTCATTTGCTCGCTCTCTCTCACCAATTGTCACTTACTCCCTCCCTCTCGATCTCACTCGATCACTCGTACCCTCCCACTCAGGCTCACTCGCTTCCTCGCTTCCCTCAAGATCACACTGCTTCGCTCTCTCTCTTCCACCCAGGTTCGCTTCCTCCATCCCTCCTGGTCTTGATGTTTACTTACTCTTCACCACATCTTCTATCTCTCACTCTGTCCTAATCTCGTTCGTTCACTCACTCTCTTCTACACAGCCTCGCTTGCTTCCTCCATCCTATTCAAGTCCATTCCTTCGCTCTCTCCCACTCAGGCTCTCATCCTCCCTTCCTTCCAGTCTCACTTATTTGCTCGCTCTGTTCCACCCAGCTTCGCAAGCTTTCTCCCTCTTTTTCTCGCCTGTTCTCTCACGATCCCCCAGACACTGTTGCTTGTTTCTTCCATCGCGGTCTCACTCTTTTGTTGAATTACCCCACACAGGCTCGCTCCAGCCTTTCCTCTTGATTTCATTTGTACGGCCTTTATACCAGCCCCAGACTCGCTGTCTCTCAACCACCCCACGCTCGGTCCCTCCCTGCCAATCCCGCTTGTTCTCTAACTCACTCCAAGTGACACTTGTTCACTCGCTCTCCCCCACCCATTCTTGCTGTTTTCCTTCCTCTTGGGCTCATCCACTCGGCCTTTCCAACCCAGTCTCATTCCCTCTCGTTTTCCTGGTCTCATTTTTAGCCAGGCTCACTGCCTCCCACTCTCCTGATCTCACTCGTTTGCTCATTTTCTCCCACCCTGTTTATATACCTATTTCCTTCCTGGTTCACCTCTTCCACTCACTTACTTCCACCCAGGCTCTCTTACTTCCCTCCCTCCATGTTCGCTCTCTCCCGCCCTCCGGGTCCCACTCGTTCAATCGCTCTCTTCCACACAAGCTCGCTATCTCCCGTCCGCCCCATCTCGCATGCTCTTTTGCTCTCTTCCAGGCAGGTTCGATCTCTCTCTCCCTCCCTCCCCATCTCTTGTCTGTTAGCACTCTACAACGCTTTCTTGCTTGATCCGTCCTTCCTGCTTTACTTGATTGCTCGCTGTCTCACATCCAGAATAGCTACGACCTCATTCTGGTCCCGTTGATTCACTCGCTGTTTCTCCCACCAGCCTTGCTCGCGCTCGCCCATCCAAGCTCACTCGTTTCCTCACTCTCCACATTGCTCGTTTGCTCACTCTCTCTCACCCAGGCTTTTTTTGTTCCTCCATCACCGCCTCACCCGTTTGCTTTCTCTCTCCCAGATAGGCTTGCCCATTCCGTCCCAACCCGGTCTCACGAGTTTGCTCTCTCTATTCCACACAGAGTCGCTTCCTACCTCACTCTCGGGAATGATGTTCGCTTGTTTGTTAGCACTCTCAGGCACTATCTCTTTACCCCTTCCATTCCGGCATCACTTGTTTGCTCATTGTTTCACATCCAGGCTCACTACCGCCCTTCCTTCCTCCTCGCTCCGTTCATTCACTCGCACTCTTCCTCCACCAGGTTGGCTATCTCTTTATTACTCGTTCCCTGTGGATCTCTCTCGTTCGATTCCATCCTCCCAACCTCACTCGTTAACTCACTGTTTCTCCAGGGATGGCTTATTCCCAGCCCTCCGGTCTCACTCATTCACTCGGTCTCTCCCACCAATGCTCACTCGCTCAAACCTACTGTGTCCCCTAACAATGGCTATTGGCCCAAGCCTGATGTTGTTAAAATACCTTTCGTCTAAAGCGCCGCACCAATCTCTGTTCGTGTAGGATCGGCCTGAATATCCGCACACTTCCTCTGCTCCACTTGCAAAGACAGGTGAGACAGGACTCGAGGAAGCGAGGAGATTTGGAGGGAGGGAGTACATGACGGAAAGAGAGTGAAAGAAAATGGGAAGGGGAGGGAGAATGAAATATAATTAGTAAATAGGAGTAGGAGAGAGAGACAGAGGGACAGTGTGACATTAGGAGAGAGATACGTAGGGAGGAAGAAAAAGACAGACAGATGAATCGTACAGTGTCCAGATCGAATTAGGGGACACAGGGTTGAAAGCCAGGATAGAGTGATTTAAAACCAA
>NW_025190469.1:0-1635 GCF_004010195.1 Chiloscyllium plagiosum
GGTTCACAAGGTCAATTCCTGGAATGCAGGACTCCATTACGCTGAAAGACTGGAGCGACTTGGCTTGTATACTCTTGAGTTTAGAAGACTGAGAGGGGATCTGATTGAGACATGTAAGATTATTAAAGGATTGGACACTCTGGAGGCAGGACACAGCTTAAAAAGATGGGTCGACCATTTAGGACAGAGATGAGGAGAAACTTCTTCACCCAGAGAGTGGTGGCTGTGTGAAATGCTCTGCCCCAGAGGGCAGTGGCGGCCCAGTCTCCAGATTCATTTCAGAAAGAGTTGGATAGAGTTCTTAGGGATAGTGGAATCAAGGGTTATGGAAATAAGGCAGGAACAGGATACTGGTTAAGGATGATCAGCCATGATCATATTGAATGGTGGTGCAGGCTCGAAGGGCAGAAAGGCCTACTCCTGCACCTATGGTCTATTGTCTACAGAGCTCTTAATCATGGTCAGGGAGAGAAACAGAGGAAACACATTCACTTAAACCCAGAAAATGGCATTTCTCAAGGAAAAAGATTCAGGTGAATTAAACATTTGAAATAAACATTTGAATTAAGATCAGTTAAATGCTTTTGTGGAATGTGTCAGATTGGAAGCAAGACCTGGGGAGACAGACCCTCAGCAGAATGAGAGTTTGAAAATGGAAGTATTTCCACATCAGAAACCAGGTTAGGTCACTGAGTGCAGGGCTGATGGGTGAATGGGTCTCTGAGAATTGGGGAACAGACAGCAGAATTGCATTGCAGATATTGCAGCTCGAAACAGCGTATTCATGTAGTTCTGTAGACCACATCAGCAGGAGAAGCAGAACAGCATTCAACCACAACCTGTAACTTTTTGCCAGGATGGCACCTCAGTCTGTCATTACCATCAACACCATCTATGGCTCAGTGACGAGTGTGTGTGAACATGGCAGAGTCAGAATCACATGAACCTTAACCTGATGCTAACTCATTAAAGCTACGGGACTTGACCAACAGATCTGAACGAAGCCCTGCAGTTCTGCCACAGTCAGTCATAAATGGTGATGGACGATTAAACAGATGACTGGAGGCGAGGGCTCCACAAACATCCCCATCCTAAATAATAGAACAGACCTGCACATCAGTGTAAAAGAGAAGGATGTTTTATCTGCACCATCCTCTGCCAGAAGTGTTGAGTCGATAGTACACCTCACTCTCATCATGATGCCAACAAAATCACAGATGGCAGTCTTCAGCCAATTTGATTCGCTGCACGAGACTTGAAGAAACAGCTGAACAAATAGATACGACACAGACAATGGGCCCTGACCCCATTCCTGCAATAGCCGTGTCCCTGGGGAAGCTGTTTCATTCCAGCTCCAAACCTGACATCTCCCTGGCAATGTGGAACATTATTTAGCTGTGTCCTGTCCACTAAGACGGGAAATATTACAAACTGACCAATTACTACCCCCTCAGTCCCATCATAACAGCCAAATTGGTGGGACTGAGTGTCAAGCAGCACAGAAGTAACCAGTTCAGTGTGGTTTCCGATAGATCCCCATGTGGAGATGGTGCTGTATAAATGTCACTGGATTATTAATCCAGACCAGGCTAATACTCTGGAAGCGGGTGGAAGTTAAAAGCAATTAATAAAATA
>NW_025190469.1:2073-3381 GCF_004010195.1 Chiloscyllium plagiosum
ATGGTTGGCCCTTCATTTCCACACCGTATTCCTGCTCTCCCACCATCCCTTTACTGTCTCTAAATCCTTATTTATAATTAGTGTCTTGGTTTCCAGGTGCGAGCGAATTCCCCATGTTCACCAGTTAGTGAGTACAGGCATTTATTCTTATCTCAATGCAGAGTGACCTGCCTGTACCAGCCAGGGGAATTATCATCCCTGCTTCCAATCTGTCTCACCCTGTCAGAGTTTTGTACATTTCACTGATTTCTCCACTCATTTTCCTAAACCCCATGGAATACTGGCTCAGTCACCACAAACTCTGCTCCCACAACAAGCTCGTCATCCCAGATATCAGTCTAGCCATCCTTCACTGCTCTCTGCCAATGTCAGGTTTGTCCTTTATTAGGTATGGAGATGAGAACTGTCCACAATACTGCACAATGTTTGAGATGATGTCTCACCAAGTCCCTGTACAGCTACAGTAAGACACCATTTCTCCTGGACTCACATCCCCCTGAAATGAAGGTCAGCACACCATTTATCTTCTTTCCTGCTTTCTTTCCTGCAATATTGCTTTCAGTGACTGGTGTACAAGGAGATCCAGATCCTTTTCAATGTTATAGCTCCCCACTTGCTGGTTGTATATACATTGGGCAGCGTGCCAATGCCATGCCCAGTATTGACTTCTGGTTGCAGGGCTCACTGCGCTGCAGGGGCCTAAGAGGTTTATGCAGAAGGAAACAACAAAAAGGAGCATACGTCCCTTTGTAAATCAACATGTTTCAACCAATCCTTTTCAAATGGTCAGCTTCCAATTTATCGTTTCCACCAAAGGGCACACCATCACCTCTCTCCACATTGTTCTCTCTCTGTCACGTATTTACCCATTCACTCCACTTATCTTAGTATTCTCGGTGCTTTTTTACATCCTCCTCTCCCACTCACAATCCCACATCCGTTAGTGCTGTCAGCAGGCTGGGATATATTGTATCTGATTCCAGCAACCCAATGTTTAATGGGTATTGTGAACAGCTGGGCCCCAAGCACCGATCCCTGCGACACCTCAGCAACCTTCCTCTGTTAATTTCTATTTATTTATTTCGTGAATCTGGGTGTCACTGGCTGGGCCAGCATTTATTACCTGACCCTAGTTGCCCTTGAGAAGGTGGTGGTGAGCTGCTTTGTTGAACGCTGCAGTCCACCTGCTGCTGTTGACCTCCAATGCCATTAGGAATTCCGGGATTCTGACCCAGCGACTATGAAGGAGCAGTGATGTATTTCCAAGTCAGGATTGTGAATGGCTTGGAGGGAACCTAAAGATGATAG
>NW_025190470.1:0-3381 GCF_004010195.1 Chiloscyllium plagiosum
TTGCGAATTTAGACAAAGGCTTACAGAGGACATGCAGAACAGAAACAGACCAGTTGGTGCAATCAGTTCATGCCAGTGCTGATGTTCCACTCAAGATATTTCACACATTCCCTCATCTAAACTGGATTTTGTATTTCCCTATTCCATTCCCTTCAATATGCTTGCCTAGTTTACTTGAAATATATTAAAATATTCACTTCAACCATTCTGTGTGATCACATATTCCCTATTCTCATCATTCTTTCAGTGATTTCGTGGATTTCGTGCAAACTCATAAAGTCATCGAGATGTACAGCGTGGAAATAGTCCCTTGTGTCCAACTCATCCATGCCGATCAGATATCCCAACCCAGTCTTGTCCCACCTGCCAGCACACGGCCCATATCCCTCCAAACCCTTCCTATTCATATACCTATGAAAATGCCTTTTAAATGTTGCAATTGTACTAGCCACCACCACTTCCTCTGGTAGCTCATTCCATACACATACCACCCTCTGAGTGAAAATGTTGCCTCTTAGGTCTCTTTTATATCTTTCCCCTCTCACCCTAAATCTATACCCTCTCGTTCTGGACATCCCAGGGGAAAGACGTTGTGTATTTATCCTATCCAAGCCCCTCATGATTTTATAAACCTCTATAAGGTCACCCCTCAGCCTCCGATGGTCCAGGGAAAATAACCCTAGCCGTTTCAATCTCTCCCGATGGTTCAAGTCCTCCAATCCTGGCAATATCCTTGTAAATCTTTTATGAACATTTTCAAGTTTCACAACATCTTTTCCGATAGGATGGAGACCAGAATTGCACGCAATATTCCAAAAGTGGCCGAACCAATGTCCTGTACAACAGCGACATGACCTCCCCACTCCTGTCATCAACACTCTAAACAATAAAGGAAAGCATACCAGACGCCTTCTTCACTATCTGCCTGCGACTCCACTTTCAAGGAGCTATGAACCTTCACTTCAAGGTATTTTCGTTCAGCAACACTCCCTTGGACCTTACCATTAACTGTATAAGTCCTGCAAAGATTCGCATTCCCGAAATGCAGCACCTCACATTTATCTAATTTAAATTCTATGTGTCACCTGTCAGTCCACTGGCCCTTCTGTAAAAGATCCCGTTGTAATCTGAAGTAACCTTCCTTGTCCACTGCACCTCCAATTTTGGTGTCATCAGTAAACCTACTAACTATACTTCTTATTCTCACATCCAAATCATTTCTCTAAATGATGAAAGGTAGTGGACCCAGTACCAATCCTTGTGAAACCCCAGCACCGATCCTTGTGATCATAGGCCTCCAGTCGGAAAAACAACCCTCTACCACCACCCTCTGTCATCTACCTTTGAGCCAGTTCGACATCAAAATGGAGGAACAGGGAATGCGATGGAGACATAGTTTGGACAATGTACAAGGAGACCTCACATGGTCCAGTTTGGGAGAGGATGATATTACTGCATGACTCAGCTCAGAGAGGGGGGAAAATGTAATCTGCCCAAGAAGGAATGGCCTATTGCACTCTCTCTCCTTCATTGTTCCTCATCACAGCAATGTGTGCGAGCTAAAAAAAAAACTCTACCGTCATCGTTACCATTCTTGTTTTTATATATTTCCTGCAGTGTGGAATCAGGCCCTTCAGCCCAACACGTACATACCAACCTTCCAATGAGTAACCTTCCCAGACCCGTTCCCCTACATTTACCCCTGACTAATGTAACGAACCTAAAAATCCCTGAAAACTGTGGACAATTTAGAATGACCAATCCACCTAACCTGCACGGCATTGGACTGTGGGAGGGAACTGGAGCACCCATTAGAAGCTCACAAAGACAGCAAAGAATGTGCAAACTCCACGCAGATAGTCGCCCGAGGCAGGAATCAAACCCAAGTTCCTGGTGCTGTGAAGCAGCGGTGCTAACCACTAAGCCTCCATGCTACTCTTTGGACGATCCCTGACCAGTATTCATTGGAATTTCTGCACTGCCTAATGCAAAGGGAATTCAGCCAAATCCAACTGTTCCAGGATGAAATCCCATTGCTTGGAGCTTGTGTGAGTAGAATATCTTCAGAAGCAGAATTGCATTTTGGACAAACTCTCAATTTTTACTTTTGTCATGAGTCAAACTAATATCTAGGCAAAGTTCTTTCAACTTGAAATTGCAGAGATTTTGTTTGTCGTGTGTGTGTGTGTGTGCGCGAGTCCAAAGAACAAAGAAAATTTACAGCCCAGGAACAGGCCCTTCGGTCCTCCAAGCCTGAGCTGATCAAATCTACTGTCGAAAACTGTCGGTCAATTCCTAAGCATCTGTATGCTCTCCATCTACTCATGCATTTATTCAAATGCATCTTAAAGGATTCTGTCGTGCCTGTCTCTTCCACCTCTGCTGGCAACGCGTTCCAAATGCCCACCAACCTCTGTGTGAAGTACTTGCCGAGTGTATTTCCCATAAACCTTCCACCTCTCACCTTGAAACCGTGACCTCTCGTTACTGAATCCTTCATCCTGGGAAAAAAGCTTGTCTCTATACACCCTGTCTATACCCTTCATGATTTTGTAAACCTCAAGCTCCTTTTTTCTAACCTACTCATCCTTTCTTCATAGCTAGCACCTTCCACACCAGGCAGCATCCGTAAACCTTTGCACCCTCTCCAAAGCATCCACATCTTTTTGGTAATGTGGCGACCAGAACTGTACACAGTATTCTTAATAACGCCGAACCAATGTCTTATACAATGTTAACATTACTTGCCACTTCTTATACTCAGTACCCTGCCCAATGAAGGCAACCAAACCATATGCCTTCTTGACCACTGTATCCACCTGTGCAGCAACCTTCATGGTAAAATGGACCTGCACTCCCAGATCTCTCTGCCCATCAACTTTTCCCAAGGCTCTTCCATTTATTATATAATTCACTCTAGAATTAGACTTGCCTAAATGGATCACCTCACATTTGTCTGGATTGAAAGCCATCTGCCACTTTTCTGCCCGACTCTCCAGTCTATCTATATCCTCCTGTATTCTCTGACAGTCCCTTGTGCTTTCTGCTACTTCACAAATCTTCGTGCCATTTGCAAACTGGCTGATCATATTAACAGTGCTCTCTTCCACATCATTTATATATACTACAAACAACAACGGCCCCAAAACTGACCCCAGTGGAACACCACTGGTCACCTTTCTCCATTTTGAGAAACTCCCTTGAACTACTACTCTCTGTCTCCTGTTTCTCAACCAGTTCTTTATCCACATCGCTAGAACACCCTGCACACCATATAACTTCAATTAGTCGATCATGGGGAACCTTATCAAACGTCTTACTAATGTCCATGTCTATGATATTAACAGTCCTTCTTTCAACTATTAACTCGGTCACTTCCTC
>NW_025190471.1:0-1185 GCF_004010195.1 Chiloscyllium plagiosum
ATGACTCCCTTGTCAGGTCCACACCCCCCATCAACCCAACCTCTACTCCTGGCACTTTCCCCTGCAACCGTAAGAAATGCAAAACTTGCGTCCACACTTCCCCCTCACTTCCCTCCAAGGCCCCAAGGGATCCTTCCAGAGCCGTTAGAAATTCACCTACAGCTCCACACACATCATTTACTGCATCCGCTGCACCCGATGTCGCCTCCTATACATTGGGGAGACAGGCCGCCTACTTGCGGAATGTATGAGAGAGCACCTCTTGGACACCCGCACCAACCAACTCAACCGCCCCGTGGCTGAACACTTTAACTCCCCCTCCCACTCCGCCAAGGACATCGCCAGACCATAGCAACATGACGCCTGGAGGAAGGGCGCCTCACCTTCTGCCTCGGAACCCTCCAAACACAGGGAGGAATGCAGATTTCTCCAGCTTTCTCATTTCCCCTCCCCTACCATTTCTCAGTCCCAACCCTCAGACTCAGCACGGCCGTCTTGACCTGCAATCTTCTTCCCGACCTCTCCGCTTCCACCCCCTCTCCAGCCTATCACCCTCACCTTAACCTCCTTTCACCTATCGTATTCCCAACGCCCCTCCCCCAAGTCCCTCCTCCCTACCTTTTATCTTAGCCTGCTTGGCACGCCCTCCTCATTCATGAAAACGAGCTCATGCCCGAAACGTCGATTCTCCTGTTCTTTTGATGCTGCCTGACCTGCTGCGCTTTTCCAGCACCACATTTTTGAACTCTGATCTCCAGCATCTGCAGTCCTCACTTTCTCCGTCTGACATATCCATGCTGATATCCCTGATCAACAATGTCCATCGAAGTCCAACGATGTGAAGATTAGATGGATTGGCCATGCCAACTTGTGCAGGATAGCTGGATTAGACATGGAAAATGCAGGTTCACAGGGATTGGTTGGCGGGAGCAACTCTTCGGTGGACTCGATAGGCTGAATGGTCTGCCTGTGCACTGTAAGGATGCAATGACGCTAAGAATTTGAACAGACCTTAAACGTATCCTTCACTATTTTCTCCAATAGAATCAGAACTCCTTGGTTCCACTAACTAGTGTGAAATTCTCTGGTCAAAGTAGAACAAATTCTTGCAAATTGGAAAATTGCTGGCAGTCCTCCAGACCTTTGGAACCTCTCCTGTTGTCAGAGATAAGTCCAAAATTGTGT
>NW_025190471.1:1564-3381 GCF_004010195.1 Chiloscyllium plagiosum
ATGCCCGTTTCAAATGTTCCCCTCTTCTAATGCTAGATCTGTCAACTCTGGAAAATAGATTTTGACCATTAACTCTATCTATGCATCGCATAATGTTATGGATTTCTAAGAAGTCTTGCCTCAGCCTCCGCCTCTTCAGAAAAAGTGCCCCAATTTTTCTAGCTTCTCCATAAAAGCTCATATTTTCCAATCCAGGAAACATAATGGCAAATGTCTTCCCCACCCACTCCAAAGCTCTCACATCTTCCTGAAATGAAACGGTCAGCAGTGAAATCAATCCTCTAAGTTTGATCAATTCAAATTCTTATTAAGTTGCAACATGCAAACCTGACTCCTCTATTTAATTCCCCAAACGATAAAAGCAATCAAGCCATAAGTCTGCTGTACCACAGCGGTCATATTCAGGGAGGCATAGTCATGAACCAGAAGATGCCTATACATCAGTGCTTTCCGGATCCCTAAAAATCAGTTCTGCCACTAAGTGTATACTTTTACTTAACATTTCATCTGTAAAAAAGTAGCAAGACACAGTTATCTGTGTTAAACTTTGTCTGCCATTTCTCCGCCAATATCTGGAATTATCTTTATACCACTGGATACTTTGATCAACTTCTAAATTATTCATAAGTTAACTGAACTTGTTTACTCTGCAAAAATACTAATCCACCCACCTACATTTTTTTCCAACGCATTCATATGTGTGCATGTGTGCGTGTGTCTGTATCACAAAGAGCAGAGGTCCCAGTACAGGTCCCTGGATAACACTATATGTCACGGGAATCCAACCAGAAAAACAGCCATCCGCCACTATCTACTCTACTCTCGTGGAAAGCCAAGCAGCCAAGTGACTGTGGATCCCATGCATGTTGCTATTCTGAATAAGCCTACGGTGAGGACCTTTTCAAAAACCTTACGAGCTTATGAGCCATACGAACAATACCCACTGTTCTGTACTCAATAATCATGTTTGCACCACCTCGAAAATTTATTTAATGACAGTATAATATAAGGTGCCCTACTCAAAGCCATGCTGACTGTTCGTAATTTAGCTATGCGAATTTTGTGGGCGGCTCGGTGGCACAGTGGTTAGCACTGCTGCCTCACAACGCCAGAGACCCGGGTTCAATTCCCGCCTCAGGCGACTGACTGTGTGGAGTTTGCACGTTCTCCCCGTGTCTGCGTGGGTTTCCTCCGGGTGCTCCGGTTTCCTCCCACATCACAAAGATGTGCAGGGTCCGGTGAATTGGCCATACTAAATTGTCCGGAGTGTTAGGTAAAGGGTAAATGTAGGGGTATGGGTGGGGTTTCGCTTCGGCGGGTTGGTGTGAACTTGTTGGGCCGAAGGGCCTGTTTCTACACTGTAATCTAATCTAATCTAAATGCGTTCCCAAATGTGCATGAATCCTTTCTCTCAGAATTCTCTCCAAATGCTTTTGAATCACTGAGGGGAGACTCACCTGTGGCTACTAACCTGCATTATCACTATGTCCCGAAATCAACGGAGAAACAACATCAGCGGCTCGACACTCCTCAGTGACCACTTCGGTGGCTAGCAAGAATGTAAAGATTTTGGTCAAGCCATCAGCAATCTTTTCTCATGTTTCCCTCACTAACCAGAGGTAGATATCATCGGCCCATGGGGACTTATCCATTTTAATTCTTCCTGCACCACCTGCAATCTTTTTGGTACCCCGTTGTTTTTCTCCCTTCGTTCCTGGAATGCATCCATCAATCCCATTTCTCCCAGTCCTGAAGTCCTGACGAAGGGCATATGCCTGAAGCCCCTCGGATGCTGTCTGACCTGCTGAGGCTTTCCA
>NW_025190472.1:0-3382 GCF_004010195.1 Chiloscyllium plagiosum
CCGGGTCCTTTGTTCTCCTTTGTACAGTACACAATCCAACAGAGCAACATGTTCAAATGCTGGGTCTGATGCCATAACTTTTCTCTCCAATAATATGACAGACACTAGCTTTGGAAAGAACCCAGCAGGCCAACATATTTAATTCCTGGTAGAAAGGGGATTAACTGAAATAAGTTGGGAAACCAGAAACAAGAATTTATAACACGCACCCTGATAAGAATGAGAGACTAGAGTTGGGAATCCCAGAAAAAGGAGGAACGTTGAGAGAAAGGGAAAGTATCACTGCAGATGACGATCAAATAATGTTTTAATCCTTTAAAAAATTTATTCATCTTGTGCATCATTTTTCATTAACTGTGTCTCCGTTGTTCATTCAGAATGTGTTGTACACACATGAACAATGATACTTATCTGAACACACACTTATTAAACAGCGTATATAAAATCATTTTTCATCCATTACAGACTGTCCTGTTGTCGTGCTAGCAGGATATATGAACACCAGCTGGCCACCAAAACACATGACCCACTCTCACTAGTTTCCATACATACAGACAAAGAAGGACACCACGTTGACTGTGACAACAAACACTTCCTTGGACAAATCCACACACGAAAGTTCTTAGAAGCATGACATTCTAGCCAGAAATACATCAATAAACACATCAATTTAGATCCTACCCACCTTCCCTTGAACAAAAAACTGGAAATGACATCACGCACCTTAAGAAACCAAGACTATAAATAGAAGGACTGGACATACCACCAGTGCGTCACCAGAGACTCTCACTGATGATATCACCTAGTCATGGTGACGAAACATCTGAAAACAAACCTTCAAGCTCAGCGAGTTAACATACATACTTATTAATTGTTATTTTTCTCTTAATAGTGGAATTTGCGACTACTTTGTCACTCATGTTTTAACAGATTACGAGGTGAGGTGAGCCTTTCTGGGTGTGTGGTTTTAATTAACAGGGGAGTTCAACATCGATATCATCACAGTTTGAGAGCTTGACGTATGGGATTTAGACAGGTTTGAACAGATTTGGGGTACAAAAGGTCCCAGCAGATTCCATCACTTGGCAGTTAGTGACCTAGACCTTCAAATAAAACAGGTGAGAAAATTCATTTAATTTTGTTTCCTTGTGGTTGGTTAATTTAAAAGAAATGGCTTTTAATATTAATAAAGAGGTTCTGAGGTTTAAAGATGATTCCCAAATTTGCCAAGAATGTGTAGAAAGACAAAGGAAGGGCATACTTATAGAATTAACTTGTAGATTAGAAAGGGTTTCACCAGAGACAAAAGGAAAGCTGTCATCATAATGGAGTCGGTCAAGCACTTTGATGTATCAGAGAGGCAGGCAACTGCAGTCGAGTTCGAAAAAGTTTAAATTGCAAATATGACAACTGGAGTTAGAAGATAAAGAGAGAGACAGAAAGAGAGAGAGAAGATAGAGAAAGAGAGGAGAAAGGAAAAGAGGGAGAATTTGAAATTCAGAAGTTTGGAATTAGATAAGAAAGTTAACTTAGCAGGATGAAGAAGATGGGAGAATGTAGGGCTGTATACAACTATGTTAATACATTGCCATATTTCGGTGCGAAAAATACCAAAACCGTTTTTATTTCATTTGCAAAACTGACTCGGCAGATGGCATGCCCAATTAACATGTGGGCAATGCTAGTTCAGACTAAGCTGGTGGTTACAGCTTGAGCGGAAGGTGCAGTGCTGTCACATAAGGGAGCAAGAGATTATGCAGATGTCAAACAGGCTATTTTGAGTGCTTATGAATTGGTACTAGAAGAATATAGACAGCGGTTCAGAAATATAGAGACAGAACCAGTTCAGACTTATATTGAGTTTCTAAGAATTAAACACAGTCATTTTGATAGATGGGTGCAGGCCTTAAAAATGGATAAGACCTGTGAGGCTCGAAGGGAGATGATTCCGCTGGAGGAGTTTAAAGACTCACTTCGAGAGATGGTAAGAATTCATGTGGATGAACATAAAGTTCAAGAAGTGAGAAGCCCGGCAGAAATGGCAGGTGAGTATGCATTGGTGCATGAGATGAAATTTAGCTTCTGGGAGGATTTTCATCCTGTGAGTGATAAAAATTGGGCAAAGGGGGAGATCCTACACTACAAAACATAGAGAAAAGCACACTGGCAATAGTTTACCACAGGTGAAAAAACAAGTCCAAAGGGTTGAAAGGAAGTGAAAGGCCTCAGGTGTTCTTACGATAACGTAGTGGAACACATAAAATTACAGTGCCGATGGTTTAAGAAGGGTACTGTGTAAAGTTGTTTTCACTGCAGTAAGCTGGGACACACCGTGCTGGGCATTGAAGGAAGACACTTTGGGAAAATATGTTATAAAGACGTTTAAGCCAGTGGCATTAGTGAACCTGGCAAAGGAGACCCCAAGTGGAGCCGAGGAGCTGCAGGAGAGTGCACAGCCTAGGCAGGGGCTGTGTATGGAGTCAGTGTCTGATCTCGAGAAAGAATTCGCCTACGTAGATAAACCTTACTATGGAAAAACGGGTGTGGGGCGAGGACAAGTAGTTTTAATTTTCCAAGATACGGGACCTGCTCAGTCTCTAATAGTTGAGAAGTGAGTGGCCGGGAAAGCACAACAGATCAGCCAGCATCTGAAGAGCAGGACAATCGACATATCAGGCATAAACCCATCGTCAGGAATTTGGTGGGGGCAACAAGGGGGCTGAAAGATAACTAGGAGGATAGGAGCTGGGCTGGCGGGAGGGTCACTGGGAGGGCAATAAGAAAATATAGATGGGAGTGATTGTGATATATCGGAAGGGAGGGTGGAGTGGACAGGTGGGAATGAAGCTGGGCAGTTAGGACAGTTCAAGAAGGCAGTGCGAAGTTGAACGGTTGGATATGGGCTGAGGCTGGGGGAGGGCAGATTTGGAAATTGGTGAAGTCAACGTTGATGCTGTATAGTTTGAGGGTACCAGCTGTCCTCCCACCTATCCACTTCACCCGTCTCTCTGACATTTCACCATCAGACATCACCTACTGATCGCCTTCCAAGCTCCGTTCCACCCAGCTCCACCCCCACCCTTCTATTTAATTTCATCCGCTTTCCCCCTCCCTTTCCCCCCACTTTCCTGATGAATGCCATATGAGTGAAACGTCAACTCTCCTGCCCCTCGGATGCTGCCGGCCTGCTGTGCTTTTCCAGCCCCACACTTTTCAACTCTGATCTACAGCATCTGCAGTCCTCACTTTCCCTCCGCATCTAATAATAAGAGATGAAAGTAGTTTCACTATTTCTGGCATGTTACTCAACAGTGTGATAATTTGTGGAATGGGGACAGAAATTAAGCATTCCCTTCTGTAACATTAGGTTGGAGTGCCAAAT
>NW_025190473.1:0-3382 GCF_004010195.1 Chiloscyllium plagiosum
GATACACTGGATGACTGGGGGTATTGAGGCTCTGCTCAACAAAAAGGGGGAACGTGTCACTTATAGCCAGCTGGATCAAGGGAACCCATTGAAGAACATTGCAAGTGGAGTAATTCACTTAAGAGGGAATTCAGGAAGGCACAAAGGGGACCACAAAAAACGTTGGCAGATCAGGTTGAGGAAAATCCAAAGAAATTCTTCAAGTATATTCTTCAGGAGATTAACTAGGGGCAGAATATGGCTCCTTGACGACGAATGGGGCCATCCAAGTGTGGAAACACAGGAGATGGGTGAGATCCTGAACAGAAATTTCACATTTGAACTTAACTTGGAGAAATACTGGGGAAGCCAGTGAATAAGGAACAGTGACGTCTTCAAGATACTCCACTTAGCAGAACAGGAGGTAATGAAGGTTCTAAAATGCATATAAGATGGACAAATCCTTGGGAACTAATCAAGTATATCCCAGGATATTGCGGGAAGCTCAGGAAGAAATTGTGAGGTCCCATAAAGAGATATTGCTATCAGTGATAGCCATGGGTGATGAGCTGGAAGCCTGGAGCGTGGCTAAGGTTGTGCCAGTACTAAGGAAAGGCTGCAACGGAAATCCAGGGACACCAACACCAATTACTTTGATGTCAGCAATGCAAACGTTGTTGGAAGCAATTCTGCAGGACAGGAGTTACATGTATTTGCAACAACAAGGATTCATTAGGGATAATCAGCACAGCTTTGGACGCTGCATAGAATTCTGATCATCCTGATCTGAGAAGTATTTCCTGAAACTGCAAATGGAGCAAAGATTGACGAAGATGTTACTGATACTGGAGGGGTTGACAGAAACAGAGAGGCTGGATAAGCTGGAAAGCAACATGGGGGAATGAGATAGATTTGGCAGATAAGGTTAAGGAGAATGCGAAGAAATTTCTACAGCACACAAGTACAAAAAAGCAACTAGAGAGACACTAGGGCTCCTCAAAGATCAGTGAGGCCATCCATGTGTCGACCACAGGACATGGGAGAGAGCCTAAATGAGCGTTTCATGTCAGAACGTTTTGTGGACAAACACTAGGAAACAAAGTGAAAGAAACAGTGATGGCTTGTAAAGAGTCCCCATTACAGAAGGAGTGGTGCTGGAGGTCTTAGAACACAAAGGTATAGAAAGCCCTAGTTCCTGAACAAATATATCCCAGAACATTGTGGCAAAGTAGTAGCAGGGACGGGAGCAGAAATATTTATAGGTTCCTGATGCCCTGGTATCAGTGCTCAGGAATGAGCAACCTTTGAACAGGTGAAGTAATGGCCTAGTAATATTATTGCGAGAGCATGTATCCAAAAGCTCACGCAATGTTCAGTGGAGGCAGGTTTAAATCCCACCATCAGAAATCGTGGAATTTGCAATTATCGTTTTTTTTTTTTAAATTGCAACTAACAATCCATGAATAAGTACGAAATCATTGCTGATGTCCAAAACAATGTTTGTTCATCAAAAATACACTTGGGGACATCTGCCATCCTCACATTGTCTGCACGATATCCCCACAGCAAAGTGTTTTTTCCTCTCAATTACCCTCTGAAATGGCCGAGCAAGCTAGTCAGTTCAAGGGCAGCTAAGGCTGGACAAGAAAGGCTGCTCGGCCAAAGACACCCACATCCCAGACCTGATTTTAAAAATAAACCATTTAGATGGTTCCACTGGAAGTGTGCTGGGACCAGTGCCCTGGCCAATCACATCGGTAGGTTTAGGGACAGGACTTTCAACTGACAGAGAGAATGCAGGGATAGGGTTCAGATGAAAGGATCTTTCCAAATCCAAATAGAAAAGGTGAAGCATTGGAACAGCATGGGAATGTGGCTGAAGACAAGCAGAAAGGAACAGGATGGGACAGAGTTTAACTAAGACTTTACGTCAGCGAATCAATTTGTGACAGGAAATTGTAGGAAACAGTAAATTATGTTTTTTTTTGTTGAAGGGATAAAGTCTTTGTCATAAGGTAGATGGATTTTTGACACAGAGATAAAAGAGAGTTAGACACCAGGGTGAAGTGGTAAAAGGGTGAAAAAAGGTGGACATAAATATTCAATGGTTCACAACCTTGTGCAAACTCAGTCAAAGTGGACAACGCTATCAATAACAGATAAAAAAGGCATTACAGAGAAAGTATTTTGCCGCAGATCATGAAGTAGAGTCAGTCTGAATGTAAATTCTGGCTACTACCTGCCAAGGACACAAGCAACAGAACAGTTTTAGGCCACTGAACTGCATTTCATTGCTCACCACTGCATGAAACAGGAACTCATTGGGATTCTTAATAAAGACATAATGACAATTAAGTGGAAATTCAAAATTTGTATAATCTTGATAGTCACACTGACAACAGTGATACTGGAAGGGAAGTTCGGAGATTTTTTTTCAGTGTTTCTTTGAATAACACATTGTGCAACTGGCTAGGGATGTAACTATGTCAGATCGACAGTTGTGTGATGAAACTTAGCGAATGAGTAATGTCACCTGAAGAGATGCTCTGGGTAATTGTGATAAAGTGCATTTTAAAGAAATATAAAATTTAAAAGTGAATCACAGAAAAGACAAGCTACAACGAAAAGCAAAAATTGCCAATTATTTGAGCTTGAAGGAGAACTGACCAAGGTAAACAAGCTAACCAGACTGAAACATGTGTTTGTGTAAATGAACAGTGGTAAACATTTGAAAGAACAGTGTAAATCACTCAACAAAAGGATATTCCATTGAAACAGACAAAACCTCAACAAGAAACTCACACCTGTCACTGACTCAGGACAAAATGGATCATATTAGATTATGAGGCTGGACTCAGGACAAAATGGATCATATTAGATTATGAGGCTGAAAAGATCACCAAAAAATTATTTAAAATCCTGAAGTGCGAGAGTGTTTTAGCAGTAAGTTTTACAGTGGTTGCAAAGGGTCTGCTAGCAGGAGGAGGGCAGTTGGCAGAGGAATCCCTGTGAGAGTATAGTGTCACAATAGGAACAGGGAGAGGTGAAGGTGCTGGAGGTGGTGAGAGTGTTACAGAGAGTGGTCAGGGCCTGAACAGTGTTTCAACCTAAGTACGGATTGTTGCAGCTGGAGGGGTTTGCAGAGGGAGGGAGGGGCATATGTATTTTTATTAATCATTTATGGGATGTGGGTTTCACTGCCTGGACTAGCATTATTTGACCCCACTCTTATTTACCCAAAGGGTAGCTCAGAGTCAGCCATATTGCTGAGGGTCTGGAGTCAAATGTTGGCCAGACCAGATGAGAATATTTGTTGTCCTTCCCTGAAGCAGGTCAGTGAACCTGATGAGTTCTTCCTACTGATCAGCAGTGCATTTATGGTGGCCTCGTCAATGTCTTGTAC
>NW_025190474.1:0-3382 GCF_004010195.1 Chiloscyllium plagiosum
GCTTTACTCTGTATCTCACCCTGTGCTGTCTCTATCCTGGGAGTGTTTGTTCGGGACAGTGTAGAGGGAGCTTTACTCTGTATCTAACCCCGTGCTGTCCCTGGGAGTGTTTGATGGGCACAGTGTAGAGGAAGCTTTACTCTGTATCTAACCCTGTGCTATCTCTGTCCTGGGAGTGTTTGATGGGGACAGTGTAGAGGGAGCTTTACTCTGTATCTAACCCCGTGCTGTCCCTGGGAGTGTTTGATGGGCACAGTGTAGAGGGTGCTTTACTCTGTATCTAACCCTGTGCTGTTGATTAATTTTCTCTAGTGTTGTTTGCTGCTGTTGGGGAGATGGTCTTGGGTTTGTGATCGAGTTGCTGTGCACCGTTTCTCAATGGGGGCGTGGATTAGCTCCAAGAAGGCAGACGCTGTGTGGATTGCAGTGGTGGGGCCCCCTGCAGGAGGGAAGACCTCACTGATCCAAGCTCTGCGAGGTGAGGGGGACACACAGGAACTCTCAACGTCTCAATCCCAGTCTCCATTCAACCATCCCAAATTCCCAAACGTAACCATCTGGGAGTTCCACTCCCACTACCTGAGTGTCTCCAAATTGGACCCATATGATATTTTCATCATTGTTTCTCCAGTGGATGTGTTTGCCTCGGAGTCTGTGAAACTTGCCAAGGAAGCTCAGACAAAGGGCAAGGCTTGTTACTTTGTCCGCACCAAGATTGATGCTGATTTAACAGACTTCTCATCCACCTTTAGCTCCATCAATGATCTGAATCGATTTCTAGCCCGTATCACCTCAGAGTGTGCTCAGTGCCTACAAAAGGAAGGTGCTGAGCCCTCTTTACTGTTCCTTGTGTCTAACACCAACCCTCAGATCTACCAGCTCTCCCTGCTCCAGGACACACTCGAAGAGAAGATCAAGGAGCTGGACAGGTATGTACAGCATTGAGTCAGCCAGCGCGCTGTTGTCTGTCATTTTGGAGACTGGGAGACAGTCACCGGGAAGCAGGGTGTGGCTGGGGGGTGGAGCCGGGGGGCAGACGGAATGTCTCTCCCCTTGGCCGGACTCTAGAACCAGGGACAAAATCTCAGGATAAGGGCAGGCCATTTGGGAGAGAGTTGAGGAGGATTTTTTTCACTCAGACAGTGGTAGAACTTTGGAATTTTCTGCCCAAGAGGTCTAGGTAAAAACAAGGATTGCAGATGCTGGAAACCAGAGTCTAGATTAGAGTGGTGTTGGAAAAGCACAGCAGGTCAGGCAGCATCAGAGGAGCAGGAAAATCCCTAGGCACCCTGCCTCTATTCCTGAGGAAGGGTTTTTGCCCAAAACGTCAATTTTCCTGCTCCTCGGATTCTGCCTGACCTGCTGTGCTTTTCCAGCACCACACTGATCTAGACTCCTGCCTGAGAGGTCTGTTCAGGTTCAGTCACTGAGCAAGGTCATGGCACAGACCAGCTGACCTGTGAGCACCAATAGGAAACACTGGAGAAACATGGTTCAGGGAGTGTGGGCATCATTGTGGCCCATCACAAATTGTCCAGAGGGCAATGAAAAGCCAGCCACATTGCCGTGGGTCTGGAGTCACGTGGAGGCCAGGCCAGGTAAAAATGGCAGACTTTCTTCCTGAGGGACATTATTCATTCCCTGAACCAGGTGAGTGTTTAATGACAATTAACACTAGTTTTGTGTTCATCGTCAGGTTCATTGGATTGATTCCAGAGATGATAGGTCTGTGTGTTGAAGAAAGATTGAACAGTTAGCAGTAACATCCATACCACACCAATGCCAGGCTCTGTGTCCAATAAGAGACTCTCTAACCACTGCCCCTTCACATTTAGTGGTGTTACATCACTGAATCCCTCACTATCAACATCCTGGGGTGTACCATTGACCAGAAACTCAACTGGACTCCCCATATAAACACATTGGCTACAAGAGCAGGTCAGAGGCTGGGAATCCTGCAGCGAGTAACTCACCTCCTGACTCTCCAAAGCCTGTCCACCATCTACAAGGCACAAGTCAGGAATGTGATGGAATACTCCCCACTTGCCCCTGGGTGGGGGCAGCTCCAACAACACTCAAGAAGCTCAACACCATCCAGGACAAAGCAGCCGCTTGATTGGCACCACATCCACACACACCCACCCCCTCCACCATCAATGCTCAGTAGCAGCAGTGTGTACCATCTACAAGATTCACTGCAGAAACTCACCAAACATCCTCAGGCAGCTCCTTCCAAACCCACAAACACTTCCATCTAGAAGGACAAGGGGCAGCAGGTACATGGGAACACCACCCACTGCAGGTTCCCCTCCAAACCACTCCCCATCACGACTTGGAAATATATCGCCGTTCCCTCGCTGTCACTGGGTCAGAATCCTGGGATTCCCTCCCTAAGGGCAATCTGGGTCAACCCACAGCACATGGACTGCAGCGGGTCATGAAGGCAGCTCACCCCCACCCTCTCAAGGGGCAAGGGGGGGGAAGGGCAATAAATCCTGACCAGCCAGTGACCCCCACATCCCATGAGTGAATAAGTAAATGCGAAATGCTTTGAGTAGTTTTGGGGACATTTGATAAGAACGTCTTTCTGTTTAGAGCCCGGGATTGTACTGCGCGCCCTGGGCTGGACCTGGCTGTGTTTGGTGATCACTGGTCTGGGAAATCATCTTTCATCAATGCAGTGCGAGGGCTTCAGGCCGACAGTGAGGCAGCAGCGAAGATTGGGCAGGAGCTCCCATGCACAGAGCCCGTGGTGTACTCCATCCCCAGATATTCCAATGTGCGGATTTGGGAGCTGCCCCCCATCAGGCTCAGTGTGCAGCCGGAAAAGTATCTGAAGGAGGTCAATGGCAAAAATTATGGGATCATCTTCATCATCGCCTCCGAAATCTTCAGGGATCACCACGGCCAAGTGGCAAAGGCCCTTCAGGACATGGACAAGAAGGTTATATTTGTCCGTAACAAGATAGAGAGTGATCTCGAGGCATTTAAACAGCGTCATAAATCCAATTATAAAGAAAGCTCGTTCCTGAAGGAACTGCGGGAATTCTCCGTCAGCTGCCTGCTCAAGCACGGAGTTCAGAAACCCATCGTGTACCTGTTGAGTAATCTCGACAACAGGAAGTTCGATTTTCCCTCAATTTGGGCACAGATCGAGAACCATCCCGAAGTGATCAAGTGAGTGAGTCGGAGATTCCCACTCCAGGTGGATGAACCGGGCGACAAACAACCCAACCCAACCCCATCCCCACCCCCACCCTCAAACCCTGTGTCTCTGGCTGCGGTCAGGATCTGTCTGATTCCCTTCGGAAAGTTCCTCAAGAGGCTGCTTCCATGGCCCTCGTGGGCAGGGGGACTCCCAATCACAACTCGGGCTCTGAGG
>NW_025190475.1:0-3382 GCF_004010195.1 Chiloscyllium plagiosum
GCTTTAATGTTGCTTAAATATACATCAGTTACATGGATTTTCAGATTCTTTTTATTCTTCATGACAGTGAGCATTGCTGATAGAGTATTTGTTGCCCATCTCTAATTGCCCTTGCAAAGGTAGTGGCAATCTGCCTTATGACCTGCTGCAGCCCATCTGTTCTTACACTCACTACTAAGGGGAAGGGAGCTCCAAGTTTCTGACCTAGCCACAGTGAATGAACAGCAAAGTAATAAGTACAAAAATATTGCAACAAACTGCATTTTCAATGAGAGTTCTTTTATTGCAACAAGCTCTACCACAGTCTAGCTGATGTTACAGTTTACTGTTGTAATAACTGTTTGCAGTGCATCCTTTCCCAAATTCTGTTAAATGTACCCGGGAGTTATAATTATCTCTCCAACAGACATACGCTTGCACTTGAATCTAAATAATGGAAAAATCCTACAAGGCTGTTGATAGCCAAATGTAGTCAAGCTGCAGTGAGCAGTCAGGGATGGAATTGCTGGAGATCTGGAGCCTATAATTACAAGGGGTCTAAATTGACATTTCCACTATTAATCCCTGATGCGTTATGTTATTTCTGTAGATATTTGAATTGAAGTTACAATGTCTCAATATATTGGCTACAAGACAAAAGGGGAATGGTTTTTCCTTAATTGTGTTTACAAAGCTCTAGGTTAGTTACAAGTGGTATATGCAGGCCAAGGAAGAGAACTCACACAATCAAATTAAACATTGTTAAAATAGCAACTCACCTTATTTCTATCATTATTGTAGGAATGCATACTATATCTGACTTAAACTGCAGGAAATAATCAAAAAAAAGCCAAAAGAGGAAGGGCATTAGGTGTATAGAAATAGCATAACATGCAAGTTCTGCTCCAAGCCTAAGTATCTTATCTTGGAAATAAATCATTATTCCCACATCACCACTAGCCTGTTGAATAGCACTGAGAATGCACCATCACAATATCAACTGCAGCAGTCCCAAACATTGGTTCCCTATAAACTTAAAGCCAATAGGGGATAGGCAATCGCTGCTGGTTTTGCCACTGATGCCCACATCTCAATGAATGAACAGAATAATGGTGGTAACCCAGTGTCAGTACAGTGGAAGGAACAACACAGCAGCAATAATCCGGAGTTAGATTGAGTAAGGTTAAGTGAGCAATTCATAGTAATTCAGTGTCAGTAAGTGGGGGAGTGAGCAACTCGCAACAAATCAGTGCTAAATGAGTGACACAGAAGCTAGAAATTCAACACTTGCTGTTTCTGAAGTTCCAAGATTCAAACTTGTCAGAAACTGTCCATTGATGCAATAACTCCTCCTAAATATAGCCCTACAATTCAACGTAACAAATCCATCGGTGACATGTGATACAAGTATTTAAAGAGAAAAGAAGGATTTCTTATTGTCAGATAAGACAAGCAATTTAAAACACATTCAACATCTTGAAATGAATCTTTGCGTTGATTCAAGAAAAATACTTGATGTCTCCTGTGTTCTCATAATTGTCCTTCATTTGGGTGTTTTTAATGTCATTGTATATTAGTCCTCAATGACAACTTATCCTCCTGCAATTTCTATATTTCTTAGCACAAAACACAGATGTAAAATATCTTGGGGGTGTTGAAGAGATGCATATTGACAAGGTTTGAAAGATTACTAAACCACTGGATGTAATTTTAACTTTGATAGTGTAAAATGGAGCTATTGGATCTGCTGTCCATTATGTGTCTTGCCCAATTTTGTTTCCCAATAAAGTTAAAAATGCTTCCAATCATTTGGCAGAACTCACATCTGCCAATGTGTAACTCCGTGTGTAACATATTGAATGTATTCTGCAACAGGTGAAGCAGAAAATCACATCAGATACAAAAACATCCAGGCTATGGATTCTTTAAAATTCAGAAACCGCATGTCAACAAGAGAATGGAATCTTATATTCCCTCTGTTGATTATTTTTATTTTATTTCAAAGCAAACATATTTCTTACTTTGTAAAGCAAAAGTGAAATAAACACTTCTAATGAATAACACAATTATGTGCTTTTACACATGTTTTAAAATCCCACATGTTGATTATGTATTTATGCCATCTTTGGAAAATGACTTGTGTGGGCATCAGGCTTTTAACAGCAGGTATTATAGAAGGCGAACCAGTCACCATATTTAAACAAACAAGATGGAAATGAAACAAATGCCTTTAAAAATGTAGTTAGAATTCTTTTTAATACTTTCACTTTTCAGCACTAACTTAACTGATGCTGCATTATGCAGAAAAAGGCTGCCAACATCACCAAAGACCTCTCCCACCCCACTATTGCTCTCCAACAACCTCTTCTGTCAGGCAGAAGATACAGAAGCTTGAACAAATGCACCAACAGGTTCAAGAACAACTTACTCACTGCCATTATTAGATTGATGAATGGACTCCATAACTTCAAATAATTTTGAACTCGTTATTATTGATCTTGCTTCGTGCATGTCCTGTGCAGAGTAACCTGTATGACTTACTCTATCTAAGCACCCTGTGATCTGCCTGTACTGCTCACAAACAAAGCTTTTCACCGTATTTAGGTACACGTGTCAATAAATCAAATCAAATCAAATCAGATCAAATCAAACTATGCAAACCAATGTAAAATACTAATTGATATGCATTCATATCATAAAACGTCAATCTGATTACTCTTTTAAGAGAAAAATAACAGTGCAAAGAAGCAGCATGCCTTGTTGATAGTCCAGAGACATAACAAAAGATAAATCACACATTGAGGGTGATTGCATTTTGGACAATATGTCAATATTGAATCAGTTGCCCATTTTAACTCATAATTGATTTTCATTTCAATTGGTTTCAGTGGACACAAATTTGGAAGAGATGAGCAATGTGTTATTGCGGTGAAATTATCCACTGTACATGTAATTGGTAAAAGGCATTTGTTTCTGTCAATGAGAATTAGCACAGCCCGACATTAGCCTAAGGATGTCTGGAATGGCTCACGAAAATGATGGCCACAGCTGTAAAGACCAAGTCCAAAGCAAAATTAAAAATTTATTCAACAGACCCTCTTCATCCAAAGTCCTGCTATGATAATTCAATGCTGATTTCCAGGATTGGACATCACAAATGGAGGACCAATACATCATTTATGAGAAATATTGAGGCAGTTGTGCTTCATTACCAGCATCAGTTCAAAGACTCACTTAGAGAAAACAAAACGTAGTGTCCAGGACAGTATTGCAGGTTATCTAAGATTACAAAGGGATCTTGATAAACTGGACCAATGGTCTGAGGAGTGGTAGAGTTTAATTTGGATAAATGTAAGGATGAACAAGGGCAGAACTTGTACAGTTAATGGCAGTGTTATGGACT
>NW_025190476.1:0-818 GCF_004010195.1 Chiloscyllium plagiosum
TCTGAAGCATGGAGACAATCCACAATCTTTATAAAGCAGGACGTAGATGGTCACTACGTTAACTGTGAGAAAGGAAAACACACCCATTATCCAGCAGCTTGGAGGCAAAGAGATCCGTTTGATCTGGGACCCAGTGAGATTTTCAAATGTGTCCCTGTATTCAGGGATTTATTAAAATAATTGGAGCTGGAATAACAAATGGGAAGGTCTGAATTACTGACAAAAATGTGACATAAAACACAAGAAACCCTCCCTCCCCAAACACACAGAGACACATCAAGAAGGACAGATGGTTTCTAGAAAATTCCCACACACTCGATCACTCGAGAGCACACACAGGTCACTCCTTCCCAGTTCCTAATACGCTGGGTGGGAACGTTGCTGTCCTGAAGGATTCTCTCCCAGTTTCCTGAAGACAAACGGAGTTTGGGAATTTCTGTCTTTTGATCTAAATTGTGGTCGATCCTGAGCCGTGAAGAAACGTAAATGCAGGGAAAACGTATTCCCCCCATTAACTGCCTGAGGGGCCTTCGGAACAGTGTCTCCTTCTCCCTGGGACGGGATCTCTTCCCTCGGGATCTTATCGTTTGTTCAATTCACTGACGTCTGACCGTTCACAAACAATGTCAGGGACAGAACGTTCCGGGAATGTCAGGGACAGAACGTCCCGGGGAATGTCAATTACAGAATGTCAGGGACAGAATGTTCGGGGGAATGGCAGTTATAGAATGTCAGGGACAGAACGTTCCGGAGAATGTCAGTTATAGAATGTCGGGGACAGAACGTTCCGGGGAATGTCAGTTATAGAATGTCAGGGG
>NW_025190476.1:1330-3382 GCF_004010195.1 Chiloscyllium plagiosum
GGAGGGGCGTTGGAAATGTGATAGGTGGAAAGAGGTCAAGGTGAGGGTGATAGGTCAGACTGGGGTGGGGGCGGGGAGGTCGGGAAGAAGATTGCAGGTTAGGAAGGCGGTGCTGGATTTGATGGATTTGACTGAGACAGGCTGGGGGGAGGGGAAATGAGGAAACTGGTGAAATCCGAGTTCATCCCTTGTGGTTGGAGGGTTCCTAGCCGGAAGATGAGGCGTTCTTCCTCCAACCGTCGTTTTGTTGTGGTCTGACGATGGAGGAGTCCAAAGACCTGCATATCCTTGGTGGAGTGGGAGGGGGAATTGAAATGTTGAGCTACAGGGTGGTTGGGTTGGTTGGTCCGGGTGTCCCAGAGGTGTTCTCTGAAACGCTCCGCAAGTAGGCGGCCTGTCTCCCCAATATAGAGGAGGCCACATCGGGTGCAAAGGATGCAATAGATGATATGTGTGGAGGTACAGGTGAATCTGTGGCGGATATGGAAGTTTAGAATGTCAGGGACAGAACGTTCCGGGGAATGTCAGTTATAGAATGTCAGGAACAGAAATTTCCGATGAATGCCAGTTATAGAATGTCGGGGACGGAACCTTCCGGAAAATGTCAGTTATAGAATGTCAGGGACAGAACGTTCCGTGGAATGTCAGTTTTCGAATGTCAGGGACAGAACGTTCCGGGGAATGGCAGTTGTGGAATGTCAGGGACAGAACGTTCCGGGGAATGCCAGTTATAGAATGTCAGGGACAGAACGTTCTGGGGAATGTCAGTTATAGAATGTCAGGGACAGAACGTTGCGGGGAATGTCAGTTATAGAATGTCAGGGACAGAAAGTTCCGGGGAATGTCAGTGATAGAATGTCAGGGACAGAACGTCCCGGGGAATATCAGTTATAGAATGTCGGGGACAGAACGTTCCGGGGAGAGTCAGTTGTAGAATGTTGTGGACAGAATAGTCCGGGGAATGTCAGTTATAGAATGTCAGGGACAGAACTTCCCGGGGAATTGTCAGTTATAGAATGTCGGGGACAGAAGGTTCCAGGGAGTGTCAGTTATTGAATGTCAGGGACAGAAGTTTCCGGGGAGAGTCAGTTATAGAATGTTGGGGACGGAACGTTCCGGGGAATGGCAGTTATAGAATGTCAGGGACTGAACTTTCCGGGGAATGTCAGTTATAGAATGTCGGGGACGGAACGTTCCGGGGAATGGCAGTTATAGAATGTCACGGACAGAACGTTCCGGGGAGCGTCAGTTATAGAATGTCGGGGACAGAACGTTCCGGGGAATGTCAGTTATAGAATGTCGGGGACGGAACGTGCCGGGGACTGGCAGTTATAGAATGTCACGGACAGAACATTCCGGGGAATGTCAGTTATAGAATGTCAGGGACAGAACGTTCCGAGGAATGTCGGTTATAGAATGTCAGGGACAGAACGTTAAGGGGAATGTCAGTTATAGAATGTCGGGGACAGAACTTTCCGGGGAATGGCAGATAAAGAATGTCAGGGACAGAACGTTCCGGGGAATGTCAGTTATAGAATGTCAGGAACAGAACGTTTCGGGGAATGTCAGTTATAGAATGTCAGGGACAGACCGTCCCGGGGAATTTCAGTTATAGAATGTCAGGGACAGAACGTCCCGGGTAATGGCAGTTGTAGAATGTCGTGAACAGAACCTTCTGGGGAATGTCAGTTATAGAATGTCAGGGACAGAACGTCCCGGGAAATGGCAGTTATAGAATGTTGGGGACAGAACGTTCCAGGGAATGTCAGTTATAGAATGTCAGGGACGGAAAGTTCTGGGGAATGGCAGTTATAGAATGTCAGGGACAGAACGTCCCGGGGAATGGCACTTATAGAATGTCAGGTACAGAAACTCCCGAGGATGGTCAGTTAAAGAATGTCGGGGAGGGAACGTTCCGGGGAATGTCAGTTATAGAATGTCAGGGACAGAACGTCCCGGGGAATGTCAGTTATAGAATGTCGGGGAAGAAGATTCCGGGGAGTGTCAGTTATAGAATGTCAGGGACAGAAGTTTCCGGGGAGAGTCATTAAT
>NW_025190477.1:0-1551 GCF_004010195.1 Chiloscyllium plagiosum
GATATGACTGTCTCTTAAAGCATCATTTCTACTTGTAAATAGGGCAACGTCTCTTCGAAATGGAGATTAATTTAGATATGACTGCGTCATTTCGCATATTAAGGTATCCATTTGAATGTGCCCACATCCCTTTGAATGTAATTTTGTCCATTTCGATTTATTTGCAGAAATAGCCCGTTAAATGTCCATGTCCCTTTTAAAATACAGATTTCCCGCTTCAGGTAGCAGTTGTCGCGCGAGGTGGCTGTTGCTTGGTGACGGTGAGGCTTGGTGATGGTGACGCTCCCCGGCCCCGCCCATACCCAAGCAGACGTCACGTGGGGGCGAAGGCGGTTGGGAGGAGAAGTCGCTCGAGCGGGGAAGCGGCGGGAGGGCGGCCGTTAGGAAAATGGCGCCGCGCGGCCTGGGGCAGACACCCGTCACTGGGCACCGCCGCCTTCCTGGCGCAGCTACTGTGTCACGGCCACACCAGCCGCTATACAGCAGGCAGGAGCCGGGGAGCATTCTGGAGGCGGATGTTCCTCAGTCATTGAAGAGGCAGGACCTGTTGAGAATGATTAGTGAAGTGTGTGGTGTACTGAGCCTTATTAACATGGATATAGTTTATAATTTGTCAAAGTATACATTTTATTATTTCGAATGGTAGAGATGTACAGCACGGAAACAGACCCTTCGCTCCAACCCGTCCTTCCAACCAGATATCCTAAATTAATCCGGTCCCACTTGCCAGCACTTGGCTCATGCCTCTAAGCCCTTCCTATACGTATACCCATCCAGAGACCTTTTAAGTGCTTTAATTGTAGCAGCCTCCACCACTTCCTCGGGCAGCTCATTCCATTCACGCACCACCCTCTGCATGGAAACGTTGCCCCTTAAATAACTTTTATATCTTTCTGCTCTCACCCTGAACCTAGGCCCTTTAGTGCAGACCTTCACCCCCTACACTAGGGAAAAGACATAAGAAAGTTGAGCTGCCAGACAAGACAGAAAACCCACAAAATATCGAGCCAGATGGGGGAAAAAAGTTGTGGTTCTACCTTTTTTTTCTCCTATTGGCATTTGGACACTTCAAAATCTGTCAATAATACCAGCATCACCACTGAGCATATTTCATACGTTCCTCTGTGTCAACAAGCATTGCGCATGTTCCCTGCTTTGGGTGTCACCCTTGTTCAGGACTGGGGGTGGGTGTTGGGAGAGCTGCAGAACAAGGGTGTGCTGGGAGGAGGGTGGTGAATTGGGGATAGGTGGAGACAAGTAGAGGGTACAAACTGGTTGTTCACTGGGAGGAAGGAATCTGGTTGGGGACAGGGAGGGGTGGGGAAGAGCCTGGGAAGGGATTTGAGGAGTGGGGAAGGAGGTTATTTGAAATTGGAGAACTCAGTGTTGAGTCCTCCAGGCTGTAGGCTGCCCAGGTGGAAGATGTTGTGGTGTTCCTCCAATTTGTGGTTTGGTTTGTTGTGGCAATGGAGGCGGCCTAAGATGGTCATGTCAGAAAGGGAGTGGGAAGGGGAATTAAAATGGGTGGTGATTGGGAGGTCCGGTCGGCCT
>NW_025190477.1:1567-3382 GCF_004010195.1 Chiloscyllium plagiosum
AAAAAAAAGCAGAAAAGAGATGCATTGTTTAAATGGTGACATATTGGGATATGGAGAAAGTGAGGACAGCAGATGCTGGAGATCAGAGTCAAAGTGTGGTGCTGGAAATGCTCAGTCAACATTCGATGAGCAGGAGAGTTGACACTTCAGGCACGGGCCCTTCATCAGGAATGACGTGTGGATGTACAAAGGGGCTTCAGCGTCCTTCTAAAACAGTCAATGCCAGTTGTCAGGTGCAGCGAGCAATGCAAGTGGCATATTAGCAAGTGGAAATGAGTTCAGAAGTGGGGATGCCTGCCTGCAGTTAGGGGATCATTGAAGAAATTCAAGGCGGAGTTCATTTGATTTTTGAACAAGAGGAGGATGTTTATGGGGGAAGATGAGAAAATGGCTTTTAAGTCCAGTACAGAACAGTTACAGAGTCATACAGCATAGAAACAGACCCTTCAGTCCGACTAATCCATGCTGACTATGTTCTCAATCTGAACTTGTCACACCTGCCTATGTTTGGCCCATATCCCTCTGAACCTTTCCTATTCATGTACTTATCCAAATATCTTTTAAATGTTGTTACTGTACCTGCATCCACCACTGTGTCGGGATGTTCATTCCACACACAAACCACTCTTTTTTTAAAAAAAATGGTGCCCCTGAAGTCTTTTTAAAATCTTTCTCCTCTCACCTTCAAAATTTGCTCTCTAATCTTAAAATCCCCGCCCGTGGGGAATGACACCCACCATTCACCTCATCTCCCCCCCCCCTCATGATTTTATAAATCTCTAAGGTTACTTCTCAACCTCCTGTGCTCCAGTGAGAAAAGTCCCAGCCTATCCACCTAGATGTAGGTAGATTAATATCCAGTTATGTATGGGACTTTGGTGGAAAGTGGGAATTCACTGCACTGTAGGGATGAAACCCTACCCTATCCAGATATTTCTGCTGGTGGATGAGACGAGGCCACATAATTTGGAGGACTGGATTTCGGACAGAGATGAGGAGGAACTATTTTTCCTGGATAGTAGTCAATCTATGGAATTCTCTGCCCAACGAAGCAGTAGAGACAGCCTCATTAAGAATATTGAAGACACAGTTGGTTAGGTTTTTGCATGGTAGGTTAATTAAGGATAGTTGGGATAATGCAGGGAGGAGGAGCTGAGACGATAGACAGTTTTAGCATTATTTTAATGAATGGCGGAGCAGGCTGGATGGACCAAATGGCCTATTCCTGCTTTATTACTATGAAACAATAACCCTGCATTTCCCATGGCTAACCCACCTAACCTGCACATCCCTGGACATGATGAGCAATTTTGCCTGGTCAATCCAAATCAAGGCTGGTGAGCAATGTAGTGATGTGGGAAATGAACATCAGAGAATGATAGAAAGGGACAAGGAGAGTAAATATATCAGCAATCAAAACTGGATTCTGAAGATCACAAAAATGGAAACAAAAAGTGGTGTTTCTGCATGTGTGCTGCACTGGAACAAAAGTAAATGAATTGTCTGCACACATTGAAGAGAATAATTATGATCTGAGACTCCTTACAGAAAGATGGCTTCAGGATGACAAGGATTGGATCCTGAATATCGAGGTGGTAGTCAAATGGGAAGCTAGGTAAAGGTAGAGGGTTGCCACTGCTAATCAAAACACTGACCACAGGGTAGTCTGGTATCCGCTCTGATTTCAGGTCCTCATTTCTCTGTCCTCTGATCTCCCTGTTCCCAGAGAATAAGATGTCAGTCTGTTCTTAGCTCTACTGGATTTCTGCTGAAGCTTTGACACCCACCCCCTCTTTTTACACCTTCTGGAACAAT
>NW_025190478.1:0-3382 GCF_004010195.1 Chiloscyllium plagiosum
CTGTTGGAAGTGCAGCCCTGAAGGAGTACTGCGTTGTTGGAAGTGTAGCCCTGAATGAGTGCTGCACTGTTGGAAGTGTAACCCTGATGGAGTACTGCACTGTTGGAGTGTAGCCCTGATGGAGTACTGCACTGTAGGATGTTTAGCCCTGAAGGAGTACTGCACTGTTGGAAGTGTAACCCCGAAGGAGTACTGCGCTGTTGGAAGTGTAGCCCTGATGGAGTACTGCACTGTTGGAAGTGTAACCCTGAAGGAGCACTGCACTGTTGGAAGTGTAACCATGAAGGAGCACTGCACTGTTGGAAGTGTAACCCTGAAGGAGCACTGCACTGTTGGAAGTGTAGCCCTGATGGAGTACTGCGCTGTTCGAAGTGTAGCGCTGAAGGGGTCCTGCACTGTTGGAAGTGAAACCCTGATGGAGTACTGCGCTGTTGGAAGTGTAGCCCTGAAGGAGTACTGCACTGTTGGAAGTGTCGCCCTGATGGATTACTGCGCTGTTGGAAGTGTAGCCCTGATGGAGTACTGCGCTGTTGGAAGTGTAGACCTGATGGAGTACTGCACTGTTGGAAGTGTAACCCCGAAGGAGTACTGCACTGTTGGAAGTGTAGCCCTGATGGAATACTGCGCTGTTGGAAGTGTAGTCCTGATAGAGTACTGCACTGTTAGAAGTGTAGCCCTCATGGAGTACTGCGCTGTTGGAAGTGTAGCCCTGAAGGAGTACTGCACTGTTGGAAGTGTAGCCCTGAAGGAGTACTGCGCTGTTGGAAGTGTAGCCCTGATGGAGTACTGCACTGTTGGAAGTGTAGCCCTGATAGAGTACTGCACTGTTAGAAGTGTAGCCCTCATGGAGTACTGCGCTGTTGGAAGTGTAGCCCTAAAGGAGCACTGCACTGTTTGAAGTGTAACCCTGAAGGAGTACTGCGCTGTTGGAAGTGTAGCCCTGATGGAGTACTGCGCTGTTGGAAGTGTAGCCCTGAAGGAGTACTGCGCTGTTGGAAGTGTAGCCCTGATGCAGTACTGCTCTGTTGGAAGTGAAACCCTGATGGAGTACTGCACTGTTGGAAGTGTAACCCTGATGGAGTACTGCACTGTTGGAAGTGTAACCCTGATGGAGTACTGCACTGTTGGAAGTGTAACCCTGATGGAGTACTGTGCTGTTGGAAGTGTAACCCTGATGGAGTACTGCGCTGTTGGAAGTGTAACCATGAAGGAGTGCTGCGCTGTTGGAAGTGTAGCCCTGATGGAGTACTGCACTGTTGGAAGTGTAACCCTGATGGAGTACTGCACTGTTGAAACTGTAACCCTGAAGGAGTACTGCGCTGTCGGAAGTGTAACCATGAAGGAGTTCTGCACTGTTGGAAGTGTAACCCTGATGGTGTACTGCGCTGTTGGAAGTGTAGCCCTGATGGAGTACTGCACTGTTGGAAGTGTAGCCCTGATGGAGTTCTGCACTGTTGGAAGTATAGCCCTGAAGGAGTACTGCGCTGTTGGAAGTGTAACCCTGATGGAGTACTGCTCTGTTGGAAGTGTAACCCTGAAGGAGTACTGCACTGTTGGAAGTGTAGCCATGATGGAGGACTGCACTGTTGGAAGTGTAGCCCTGAAGGAGTGCTGCACTGTTGGAATTGTAACCCTGAAGGAGTACTGCACTGTTGGAAGTGTAGCCCTGAAGGAATACTGCACTTTTGGAAGTGTAGCCCTGAGGGAGTACTGCACTGTTGGAAGTGTAACCCTGAAGGAGTACTGCACTGTTGGAATTGTAACCCTGAAGGAGTACTGCACTGTTGGAAGTGTAGCCCTGAAGGAATACTGCACTTTTGGGAGTGTAGCCCTGAGGGAGTACTGCACTGTTGGAAGTGTAACCCTGAAGGAGTACTGCACTTTTGGAAGTGTAGCTCTGATGGAGTACTACGCTTTTGGAAGTGGAGCGCTGAACAAGTACTGCACTGTTGGAAGTGTAGCCCTGAAGGAGTACTGCACTGTTGGAAGTGTAGCCCTGATGGAGTACTGCATTGTTGGAAGTGTAGCCCTGATGGAATTCTGCGTTGTTGGAAGTACAGCCCTGATGGAGTACTGCGCTGTAGGAAGTGTAACCTTGAAGGAGTACTGCACTGTTGGAAGTGTAGCCCTGATGGAGGACTGCACTGTTGGAAGTGTAGCCCTGAAGGAGCACTGCACTGTTGGAAGGATAGCCCTGAAGGAGTTCTGCACTGTTGGAAATGTATCGCTGATGGAGTACTGCGTTGTTGGAAGTGTAGCCCTGAAGGAGAACTGCACTGTTTGAAATGTATCCCTAATGCAGGACTGCGTTGTTGGAAGTGTAGCCCTGAAGGAGTACTGCACTGTTGGAAGTGTATCCCTGATGGAGTACCGCGTTGTTGGAAGTGTAGCCCTGAAGGAGTACTGCGCTGTTGGAAGTGTATCCCTGATGGAGTACTGCGCTGTTGGAAGTGTAGCCCTGAAGGAGTACTGCACTGTTGGAAGTGTATCCCTGATGGAGTACTGCGTTGTTGGAAGTGTAGCCCTGAAGGAGTACTGCGCTGTTGGAAGTGTAACCCTGATGGAGTACTGCGCTGTTGGAAGTGCAACCTTGAAGGAGTACTGCGCTGTTGGAAGTGTAGCCCTGATGGAGTAATGCATTCTTGGAAGTGTAGCCCTGAAGGGGTACTGCGCTGTTGGAAGTGTAGCCCTGATGGAGTACTGCGCTGTTGGAAGTGTAGCCCTGAAGGTGTCCTGCACTGTTGGAAGTGTAGCCCTGATGGAGTACTGCGCTGTTGGAAGTGTAGACCTGATGGACTACTGCATTGTTGGAATTGTAGCAGTGAAGGAGTACTGCACTTTTGGAAGTGTAGCCCTGATGGAGTACTGCGCTGTCGGAAGTGTAGCCCTGAAGGAGTGCTGCGCTGTTGGAAGTGTAGCCCTGAAGGAGTACTGCGCTGTTGGAAGTGTAGCCATGAAGGAGTACTGAGCTGTTGGAAGTGTAGCCCTGAAGGAGTACTGCGCTGTTGGAAGCGTAGCCCTGAAGGAGTACTGCACTGTTGGAAGTGTAGCCCTGAAGGAGCACTGCACTGTTGGAAGTGTAGCCCTGACGGAGAACTGCACTGTTGGAAGTGTAGCCCTGAAGGAGCACTGCACTGTTGGAAGTGTAGCCCTGAAGGAGCACTGCACTGTTGGAAGTGTAGCTCTGAAGGAGTACTGCACTGTCGGAAGTGTAGCCCTGAAGGAGTACTGCATTGTTGGAAGTGTAGCCCTGAAGGAGTACTGCACTTTTGGAAGTGTAGCCCTGAAGGAGTGCTGCACTGTTGGAAGTGTAGCCCTGAAGGAGCACTGCACTGTTGGAAGTGTAGCCCTGAAGGAGTACTGCACTGTTGGGAGTGTAGCC
>NW_025190479.1:0-3382 GCF_004010195.1 Chiloscyllium plagiosum
CACTTATCCAAATTAAACTTGCATCTGCCATTCCTCAGTCCATTGACCCACTTGATCAAGATCTCTTTGTAATCTCAGATAACCTTCTTCACTGTCCACTATCACCAATTTTGGTGTCATCTGCACACTTACTAACCATGCCTCCTATATTCTCATCCAAATGACAGATGACAAACCAAAGTGGACCCAGTACCGATCCCCCTGTGGAACACTGTTAGTTACAAGCTTCTAGTCCAAAAAACAAACCTCCACCACTATCCTCTGTCTCCTACTATCAAGCCAATTATGTATCTAATTGGCAAGATCACCCTGAATCCCAGGGTTTAACTTTACTAATTAGTCCATTATGTCAAACCTTTTCAAAGGCTTTACTAAAGTCCACAAAAATAACATCTACTGCTCTGCCCACATCAATCTTCTTGGTTACTTACTCAAAAACTTAAACAAGTTTGTAAGACATGAGTTCTCGCACACAAAACCATGCTGACTATGCCTAATCAGTCCTTGCCTCTCCAGATGCACGCAAATCCTATCTTTCAGAATCACTTCCAACAACTTACTCATTACCGATATTAAGTTCACAGGTCTAGAATTCTCAGACTTCCCTTTACAGCCTTTATTAAACAAAGGCACAATATTACCCAATCTTCAGTCATCCAGCTCCTCACCTGTGGCTACAGATGATGCAAGTATTTCTGCTAGAGGCCCCACAATTTAGAGTCAAGAGGCATAGAGATACACAGCATGGAAATAGACCCTTCGGTGGGACTCGTCCAGGCCAACCAGGTATCCTAAATAAGTCTAGTCCCCTTTGCCAGCATTTGGCCTACATCCCTCTAAACCCATCCTATTCATATACTCATCATGATGCCTTTTAAATGTTGTAATTATACTAGCCTCCACCACTTCCTCTGGCTGGTCATTCCATACACACACCACCCTCTGTGTGTAAACATTGCCCCTTAGGTCCCTTTTAAATCCTTCCTGTCTCACCATAAACCTATGTCCTCAAGTTTTAGACTCTCGCACCCCAGGGAAAAAAACTTTGTCTATATACCCTATCCATGCCCCTTGTGATTTTATAAACTTCTATAAAATCATCCCTCAGTCTCTAATGCTCCAAGGAAAATAGCCCCAGCCTATTCAGCCTCTCTCTATCACACAATGCTCCAACCCTGGCATCTCTATGGCATGAATAACACGTTCAAGTAAAAGCCATTTACTTCACTCATTTTGGGTGTGATGGCTGACATTTTTCATTTCCATTGCGCATTTGTGATTTGGATGAAAGGTAGCACAGGACTGAGTCACAGGCCCAGTGTGCTACATTGGATGACCCTCATAAATCTTCATGCTTTTTTTATTTCTTGCACTTCTTGTTGACCCCAATAATTTATCCAACTATTTTGTTTAACTCTTCACATTGCCTCTTGTGCCCAAACATACAGTTTAGTTACATGAACATCATGATACATTTCATTGTCACTCAACCACCCAAAAGCAGGGTGGTAGTGACTGTCAATGACCACCCCCACAGTAATCCATGTCCTTCAATGCACTATTGTCTCCCATCCTTATATGTTAATTGCCTTCTCCATTACAATTATTGTCCTATCTGCTTCCCAGCAATCTTCCTCCAATCCCCACAACTGATCTCCCCAAACTTGCCCATCACAGCAGTGGCCACTGATAAACCTCGTTTGATTTTCAGTGAACAGTCCCCCAAAGCTGATCATAGCTCAGCCCCTGGAATTTAATGACATGGAATTCCTGACTCTGACCTCCCCAAACGGTCAACAGACCATGTCTAAGCCCCTGAACAGAGACTGAACGACAACTGACTGACAGCGGGAACCTCTGATTTACAGCAATTCCCTTGTTTTGACGAGGTCCGGTCTTATTAAACGTTGAGCCATAGCCATTTGGGTGAAGCATGTTGAGCATGTTCACTGTGTAAGCTGCTATAAATGCTGTAGGTGTTACAGTGATGTGATGTGGTATTGTACAGCAACATGTTCCCCCTCCCCCACTTCATTTATGACATGCATGAGACATTGCTGACATCCATGAGAAGCTGAATGGCTTTGTGTCTGCACTAAATGCAAGGCAAGGCAGAAGTATTGTGAAGCTGTATGTTCTGAATGTTGCAGCAATGCACAAAAAGGCAAGGCAAGGCAGAATTACAGCAACCATCTAAGTAAACACAAAGTCAGTGAGTGCAAGAAAGCAAGATAAGAACCCTGAGATGCACACTACTGTGCTGCAAGAGGTGTTTGCCTGTCCCTTTTACAAAATGGCCGAATAACAGCAACTGACTTGACACTGCACACATTGTTCAGGAACTATAAAGATTCCACCCATTGTTTCTAAGAGTTGGTGCCTCCAGCACTGAAGCACTTTTACAGAATGGCACCTGAAATGTCAGCCTACAAGTTTAATTCCAGATGTGTAGTGCAACCATCACTTAGATGCAAGGATGCCCTGGCTGATAGAATTAAAATGGATTCTGGACAAGGTGGTGAAGGAGCTTCACTGGTGCATGGGGCAAGGACATAGTTATTTGTCCGTGCCAATTTTTTTTTCAGTTGAAAGGCTGAAGGTGAAGTGTCAAGCAATAGGACACCACTGAAGTTTAAAAGAATGAAAAGTGATGATAATGAAGCAAATAGTGCCAGCTATGATCCAAGTGCAAACCATCAACAGCTAGTTCCAGCTTGCTGCTGGGAGGAGATCAAACTATCACTTCTGCTTTAAGGAATAATTCTCCTTTTTATATTAATAAATATAACATTATATCATCTCTGAGATGATACTTGTTTATATATAAACTTTAACACCATAAATAAGTGTGTGTGGTTAACTCCAGTGCAGGAAAGTAAATGGATGTGGAATAATTAAATTATTCAGCTTGCCATGTTTGATCATGATCTTACTTAGCTTTGATGGGTACACACCCAAGCTTTTGTTTGCAATTTTAAAGGTTACATTTCACTGTGAAGTTACAACGAATCTGAAACACAAAGGGAGTGAAGTACATGTACAACTTTATTATATATTGATTTACCACAATCATCTAACACACTGTAACATATCACAATGAATTGTAATCTTTTATAGTTTTGCCATTTTTATTACGTGGCAGCTAATTTTAACATAGTAGAATTCTATGTATCACTACACTGAAAAATATTACTTGTCAATTATCTAAATTTGTGTCCACTACATATCAATACTTCTGCCAGTTGAGTTTGTCCCTATTCACACTTGGAAAAAGACAATCTGATTCAGATTACCAAAAGCTGCAAAAGCTGCTGAGAGATTATTGCATTAAGTTGAGAAAATGCTTCAATTACAAGAATGCCATTTGTGACTTTCGTTAGAG
>NW_025190480.1:0-3382 GCF_004010195.1 Chiloscyllium plagiosum
CATTCCATGAATTCCCTTTCTTTAGATCCACTAAAAACTTTATTTACCCAGTCCACCTGCATATTGAAGTCCCCCATGATCAATGTAACCTTGCCTTTCTGACATGCCTTCTCTATTTCCCGGTACATGTTGCATGGTAGACCGATTAGTAAAATTAGATCACATGGGATCTGGGGAGATCCAGCCAATTGGATACAAAATTGGCTTGACAGTAGGAGGCATATGTTGATGGTAGGTGATTGTTTTTCAGACTGAAGGCCTGTGACCAACAGTGTTGCAAGTATCAGTGCTGGGTCTAATGTTCCTCATTTATATAAACAATTTGGATAAGAATACAGAGGCATGGTTGGTAAGTTCGCAGATGACACCAGAATTGGTGATATAGTGTGTCACAAAGCTGGTCGTTTTTTTTCTAAAAGCTATTCTTTTTCTCAAGGATACTGTGTCCTTGCTTTTTTTTCAAAGGGGTCATAAACAGCTCCTGGTTCCGACTAGACTGGTTTAGTTTAGATATTAAAGGATCTTGAGAGTTTTTTTGTTTATATGTAAACAGATGAGACTTCAGGCCAAAGTGATCATATTTTAGAAGTGACCTGTATAATGAAAGTGGGGTGGTCAGCTCTCTAGCTGAGCAGTTCAGTCCAGAACTAATTAGAGGTTCAGCAGTGGACTATGTGGAAACAGGATGTCTCTCTCCTTCTGCCTTTCTAACTTCAACCTGTAAGCATTTGTTCCATTTTTACTGTTTTTTTAAGGGGGTTTGCTTATTGGGATTGTTGTGTATATTCTGAACAGCATAATTAAGTCTAGTTTTGATTGACTGAGTTCTGGAGGGGTTCTTTATTTTATTCTTTGTTTTTCATTGTGTAGTTTTGTGAATACATTTTTGTCTGTTTTAAAATCTGGTTGTCAACGTAGCTAGCTAACTTCATGTAATTTTCACTGTACACTTATCAAAACAAATTGCAAAGTTATGGTCTGGTTTGCCAGCTTAAGAATGTTTTTGAGTGGTCTGGCCTAGTCCATAACAAGTGGACAGTGAAGAAGGTTAGCTCAGAGTACAATAGGATCTTAATCAGATGGGCCTGTGGGCTGAGGAATGGCAGATGAGGTTAGATGCAAGGTATTGTATTTTGGTAAGACAAACCAGGCAGGACTTTCACAGTTAATGGTAGGGGCCTGAGGAGTGTTCTTGAACAGAGAGACCTAGAGGAGTAGGTATATAGTTCCTTGAAAGTGGCATCACAGGTAGACAGGTTGGTAAAGAAGGCATTTGACACGCCTGCCTTCATCAGTCAAAGCAGTGAGTATAGGAGTTGGGAAGTGGTAGAGGCGAGTACAAGTATAACATTTAAAAGAGATGTGGATAGGTACATAGATATGCAAGGTTTAGAGAGACATGGGCCAAATGCTGGCAAATGGGACTAATTCAGGTTAGGAAATCTGGTTGGTATAGATGAGTTGGGCTGAAAGGTCTGTTTCCATGCTGTATGAACATGACTTTGAGTCAATGAGTGGATGGGAATCAAAGTTTCCAATCATATCTGGACTTAGGCAGAGTTGTTCACTCTCTCCTGACTTGTTTGTGGATTGTACAGAACCTTTTGCTAAATCCATCAGGAAGGATGTGAACCTGAGAGTGATGACTACTCCATGCAGCAGAGGGCTGCAGGTGAAAGCCTCCTTGACGTGTATCATGTTGCCATTTTCTGCTCTGATTTGATGTCAGTGTGCAGAATGATGAGCATCTGTGACCAGCTCGAACTTGCCTCCGGAGTAAATTGAGGCAAAAATGAGGCCATCCTGTTTGAGAACTATGGCGACTGATCCTTTAGGTCAGATTATCTTAAGGTGCTGGGTATATTGAGGCATGCACCAAAATTTGGAAGGACATTTTCACTAAGGTGAGGCAGAAACTGGGCAAATGGGAGTACCGCTCCCTATCCATTGCAGGTAAAAGTCTGGTGAAGCGCTAGTGTTATGTCCTGCTTTATATTTGTGTTTAGGTTTCCTTGGGTTGGTGATGCCATTTCCTGTTCTTTTTCTCAGAAGGTGGTAGAAGGGGTCCAAATCAATGTGTTTGTTGATAGAGTTCCAGTTGGAATGCCATGCTTCTAGAAGTTCTCATGTTTGTTTCTGTTTGGCTTGTCCTAGGATGGATTTGTTGTCCCAGCCAAAGTGCTGCTCTTCTTTATTAGGGATAGTGGGTCATGACTTTTTGTGGCTAATTGATGTTCATGTATCCGGGTGGCTAGTTTTCTGCCTGTTTGTCCAATGTAGTGCTTGTCACAGATCTTGCAAGGCATTTTATAAATGACATTATATTGCTTGTTGCCTGTATAGTGTCTTTTAAGTTAATTAGCTGTTGTTTTAGTGTGTTGGTGGGTTTTTGGGCTACAGTGATGCCAAGAGGTCTGAGTAGTCTGGCAGTCGATTCTGAGATGTCTTTCGTGTAGGGGAGAGTGGTTAGAGTTTGTCGATGTGTTTTGTCTGCTTGTTTGGGTTTGTTGTTGAGAAATCAGTTTCTGTGTTCACTGGGTACCCATTTTTTTTTAATACGCTGTATAGGTGATTTTCCTCTGCTCTTCATAGTTCCTTTGTGCTGCAGAGTGTTGTGGCTCATTGAAATAATGTTCTAATGCAGCTTCATTTGTGGGTGTTGGGATGATTGCTTCTGTAGTTCAATATTTAGTCCTGCAAGCGGGCATCAGAGCCGCCCTGCTTTTGCCACGGGACTATGCCTACATCAGGAAACGATAAGAATTCATTTTTGTGTTTTAAACAGCAGTCGCAGCTTTAAACCCACAAAAACTCAGCAGCTGCCGGTCCGCCCACGTGACTGGGAGATAGGAGACAGAGGACAGATAGAATCCACACTAGACCAACATTACCCATGACTCATGGACCAAAACTCCGGAATTAATTAAATATGGAAACCCATCTCCTAATCACATCAAGAGACTGACTGAAACCCTTACCCATCGATACGGAGCCATCCTGACACAAAGGACAGGCATCCACCAGACAGGAACGGACAGACCAATCCACACCAACACCCCAAGGGAACAAAGGGGGGGTGCTAGCCCCTGCCCTCACAGAGAGAGACAAGCAGATAATACCTGGACCCGTTTTACATAAACCAATTAGCACCCTATTGTGCGTGCCCTGCAACTCTCCTGGGATGGCAGGAAACAGCCTATTCGCACCTACTCCAGTGATGATGGGGAACTATCATCCCATTCATCCTCAAATCCCACACATCCTGACAACTAAAAGTATCTAATATGAAGCTGCGCGCGGGAACAGCAGAGCAGCCGAGATTCGGACCTCGGTTGGTCTCCGTTGGCGTTACTGTAGTAATAAACGTTACCAATTGTTGAAC
>NW_025190481.1:0-3383 GCF_004010195.1 Chiloscyllium plagiosum
CGTTTTGGGCATGAGCCCTTCTTCAGGAATCTGAGGAAGTAATGGAGGCTGGTACAATTGCAGCATTTCAAAGGCATCTGGATGGGTATATGAATAGAGAGGTTTAGAGGGATATGGGCCATGTGCTGGAAAATGGGACTAGATTAATTTAGAATATCTGGTCACCATGGATAAGTTGGACAGAAGGGTCTGTTTCTGTGGTATACAACTCTATGACTCTAATAAGGGGGTCAGCCATTTGGCAATGAAATGAGTGACTTTTTTTTACCCAAAAGAGTTGGGACATTTGGGATTGTACAGTACATATTTAGTGATTGAGTATATTCAAATCAAATATTGATAGATATTTGGACCCAAAGGGAATCAAGGGATATGGATATGTTGCAGGAAGAAGGTGCAGTTATGTTAAGGATCCATCAGTAATGAATAAATAGTGGAAAAACAAATTGCTCTCCATGATTTACCTTTCTCAATGACGACAGTCACTGTTTCCACATATGTGCGCATTGACTGTCTTACTCACTACCTCAGGCTTCTCTTTTGCCCTAATTTCTCAGTCTAGCTGCTTTGCACTGATCCTCCTAGATAGTGCCTCCCAGAAAGTTGGCAAAACTCCAAGAGAACATGGTATTTTACAAACAGGGTTTACTCAGGTAAAGTTGCCATAGTCACAGAGAACCATGCGGTGCTCTTTCATTAGAGAGAGATAACTGGTGGTGACTTTAATCTGAGGGTCACCACGCCTCAAGCATGGGCAATGTTGAGAAAGCAGGACCTTCATGGTAATCTCAGGCTGTGCTGGGGTAAATGGCAAAAGGTTTCATGGTACAAGGTCAAAGGGAGTGGTTGTGTCATTTAAGCTCTCCTGCCTTCTATCATTTCACTTGCTCAAAACCTACAACATCTCTGACTTTTCCCTGTTCCAGTGAAAGGAACAGACCTGAAACATTGAGCAGAATCTTAAGTGCTCCTCCCTGGTGAGTTTGGGGCAAGGAAAAATTTAATCATGGGCTGGGATCATGGGGTTCCTGGCTCTGTCCTGATTTAGTCCATAGTGAATTTTGACATTCATGCTCCAATGCCAATTGAGGCCCTTAAATTGGCAGTTAATAAACATTTCCATTATGTTCTATTTTCATTTATTATTGCCATACGATAATTTGTCTCATTTACTGCTGTCCCAGCAGATGGCGATAACATACAGCATTCACTCAGTTCTCACTGGGATGAGTATCTTAATGGAGAGTAATAACAATATTTTGCTGTTAAAAACACCTTTTATCAAAAACAAATCCAAACATGTTTCCTCAACAGCGATAATTTTGACTGAACTCTTTCAACTGCATTGATCTGACACCTCTTGCTTACGTATCATTCAACAAAGAATTCTGACAATTTAATTGAAAGCATAACATATTAAAATACAGTACTGATAAGTTAGCTTCCCTATTCAAACAAATTAACTAGGACTGCCATAGTGTTAAGGGTTTAGACGGAGAGGAATTTGTTAAGTGCAAACAAGAAAATTTTCTGATTCAGTATGTGCATGTAACTACGAGAGAAGGTGCAAAACTTGATCTCCTCTTGGGGAATAAAGCATGGCAGGTGACTGAGGTGTCAGTGGGGGAGCACTTTGTGGCCAGTGATCATAATTCTATTAGTTTTAAAATAATGATGGAAAAGGATAGACTGGAAGTTCTATATTGGAGGAAGGCCAATTTTGACGATATTAGACAAGAACTTTCAAAAGCTTAGGGCAGATGTTCGCAGGTAAAGAGATGGCTGGAAAATGGGAAGCCTTCAGAAATGAGACAACAAGAGTCCAGAGACAGTATATTCCAGTTAGGGTAAAAGGGAAGGTTGGTAGGTATAGGGAATGCTGGATGACTAGAGAAATTGAGGGTTTGGTTAAGAAAAAGAAGGTAGCATATGTCAGGTATAGACAGGACAGATCAAGTGAATCCTTAGAAGTTATAAAGGCAATAGGAGTATACTTATGAGGGAAATCAGGCGGGCAAAAAAGGGACATGAGATAGCTTTGGCAAATAGGGTTAAGGATAATCCAAAGGGTTTTTACAAATACATTAAGGACAGAAGGGTAACTAGAGAGCGAATAGAGCCCCTCAAAGATCAGCAAGGCAGCCCATATGTGGAGTGCACGAGATGGGGAGATACTAAACAAGTATTTTGCATCAATGTTTACTTGGAGAAGTACATGGAAGATACAGAATGTGGGGAAATAGATGGTGACAACTTGAAAAATGTCCATATTACAGAGGAGGAGCTGCTGGATGTCTTGAAACACATAAAAGTGGATAAATCCCCAGGTCCTGATCAGGTGTACCCTAGAACTCTAAGGGAGGCGATTGCTGGGCCCCTTGCTGAGATATTTGTATCACTGATAGTCACAGGTGAGGTACCGGAAGACTGAGGGTTGGCTGACATGGTACCACTATTTAAGAAAGGTGGTAAGGACAAGCCAGGAAACTATAGAACAGTGAGCCTGACGTCGGTGGTGGGCAAGTTGTTGGAGGGAATCCTGAGGGACAGGATTTTTACATGTATTTGGAAAGGCAAGGACTGATTAGAGATAGTCAATATGGTTTTGTGCACGGAAGATCATGTCTCACAAACGCAAATGAGTTTTTGAAGAAGTAACAAAGAGGATTGAACTGGACAGATCGGTGGACGTGATCCATATGGATTTCAGTAAGGGGTTCGACAAAGTTCCTCATGGGAGACTGGTTAGCAAGTTTAGATCTTATGGAATACAGGGAGAACTAGCCATTTGGATACAGAACTGGCTCAAAGGTAGAAGACAGAGGGTGTTGGTGGATGATTGTTTTTAAGACTGGAGACCTGTGACCAGTGGAGTGCCACAAGGATTGGTGCTGGGTCCACTAATTTTATCATTCATAGAAATGATTTGGGTCTGAACATAGGAGGTATAGTTAGTAAGTTTCCAGATGACACCAAAATTGGAGGTGTAGTGGACAGCAAAGAAGGTTATCTCAGAGTGCAATAGGATCTTGATCAGATGTGCTAATGGGTTGAGGAGTGGCAGATGGAGTTTAATTTAGATAAATGTGAGGTGCTGCATTCTGGAAAAGCAAATCTTAGAGGACTTATACACTTAATGATAAGGTCCTAGGGAGTGTTGCTGAACAAAGAGACCTTGGAGTGTAGATTCATAGCTCCTTGAAAGTGGAGCTGCAGGTACATAGGATAATGAAGAAGGCTTTTGGCATGCTTTTCTTCATGGTCAGAGTATTGAGTACAGGAGTTGGGAGGTCATGCTGCGGCTGTACAGGACATTGGTTAGGCCTCTTTTGGAATATTGTGTGCAATCCTGGTCTCCTTCCTATTGGAAGAATGTTGTGAAA
>NW_025190482.1:0-1431 GCF_004010195.1 Chiloscyllium plagiosum
GTTACATAGGGTGGGCAGGATGAGCCTTTTTCCAAGTATGGGGACAGCAAACACGAGGGTACACAACTTTCAACTGAGGGGAGATCGCCATAAGAAAGATATCAGAGGTAGTTTCTTTACTCAGAGTAGTAAGGGGATGGAATGATTTGCCTGAAACTGTAGTAGATTAGTCAAATTTAAGTGCATTGAAGTCGCCATTGGACAGGCATATGGACGGACATGGAATAGTGTAGGTGGGATGGGCTTCAGATTAGTATGACAGGGCGGCGCAACATCGAGGCGGAAGGGCCTGTACTGCGCTGTAATGTTCTATGTTCTCTGGTACTGGTGGCCTCTGGGCATTCTGGCCAACGTGGGCGCAAATGATCATTGGAATCTCCTCCGACCATAATGTGCTGCGAAGAAAGATTACTTAATTTGGAAAATGCAACTACCATGAATTTAAGGAAATAAACATTCAAAGTACCGTTTTCTTCCCCATATATCTTTGAGGATTATGATCCTCCCGTGGAGTCTAATGCAATCTAGTAACTTAAATGGAAAAGTCTTCCTCAGCAGTATGGCTTATCTCCTACTCCTAGTATTAAAAGACGAGACATAAACCTGATCAACCCCGATCTGCTGTAATGTCAAATGCTCCTTGTCATCAAGATGCATCTCCTGCAATACGGAAATATTCACCCTCTCCTTTCTAAGACTAGAAAGTACCGTTTTTCTCTGAACTGGCTCCCCTTAATGCTCCAGATACACCATTTAAGCACGACATTAACCATAACACACTGAAACAATATTTGGACTCCAGAGAGGAAGAACTCGAAATACAAATCGCTGAGCATCAATGAAAAAAGACTCATAGAGCCTAAGAATACATACAAAGTAAAGCTACTACAACTGACAAGCTCTCAAAACGTTCCAAAACTAAATACATACAAAAACAAAAAAAAAAGATGCAAAATGCCAATGGCACTCAGGAAGGGCATTTATCCACCGCCCACTGGGGGCATTTTCACGTCACAAATCTTTGTCTTCTGCCCTATTATCAATACTGCATCCAGGGCTACTGATTACATATATCGGGATTGAACTGCCCTTAGGTAGGCTTTTAGTCATCACGATCACCTTCATAACTCCCTCCAGCTTGAGCCAAACCCGACACACAAACTAAGCAAGAGAAAAACGAGTAGTAATACTAATGAAGAAGTTAAAAGTGTGTACTCTGCCCATCCCCAATTATAATTTAACACTGCTTAATACCAGAAACCTTCAACAAACTTTCTTTAAAAAGAGAGAAACATGATTATCGATATCCATTAAAGCATCCAGCCTACTTTAAAGTGTCCACAACGTTTTCGCTTCCTCTGGAGAGTCAGTGGATCGATTGAGTGCTTGGATCTATTGATAACATACGGAGCACTGCTGAATTCAATAACG